>NW_021130898.1:0-2722 GCF_004193835.3 Ostrinia furnacalis
TAAAGATTTCCATGTAGGCCAGGGGAACTCAATATGTCTGCTATGAGCTTAATACAACACACATGTTTATATCCGAACACACAAAATAACAATTGTGGGTACACAGACAAATTAATTAGACCAGCACAATACGCTTTGGGGCATTGTTCTGATCGCCGTGTTCTGTCCTGGCCGTGAGTTATAACCTATTATGGCTGTGTAAGGCTGCTGGGAATAGCTCTAGGCACAACCTGTATTTAGATGTCATGGATAAACAGGTCTGAGGTCTCAATTTTAGACTTATACGAAACGATACGACTCAAAACCAGATTTGGACACGACATTGGGTCTGTCATCCCAGTAAGGTAACTCTTTTATAACAATTATTATTTTATTTGTTTGATGATAGGTTATAAGCTGTCATAGGCATCTGGAAAAAAAAACTTTGAGGAGAGAGAACACGGCCCGGTATCAACCAGAGCGGAGCGGAGCAGAGAAATGTGTTGAATACAGAATCAGATTTCCTAATTTCCACTTCTTGTCTCCGCTTTACCTCCGCATATCTCGGCTCCACGCCACGCCGCCGCCGCTGTCAAATTCTACAGAAAAATGGCAATGCCAGATTTTGTATGGAAGGTGGCGTCTTTTTTTTTTCGCGCGGCCATCGACCAAACTTTGTTTTTTAATTACAAAATAGTGTAATAAACCAAACTTACTACGGCATGTATACCTCTAAACTCAGTCTGAACTGAGTTACGAGTATTAGAAGTTTGATGATTTTCATACTAGATTTGCTTTTTGCGCGCAAGTTTTGTAAGAAATTGCAACAAAATATTGCGCTATTTTTTATTGCACTGATTCTGCTCCATACTGATGTCTGGAGCCTTTAATGGATGGTATTGTTTGTTTACACATACAATGTCACTATTTTTTGTAATTTCTTACAAAACTTGCGCGCAAAAAGCATCTAGTATGTGAAATCGTCAAACTTCTAATGCTAGTAACTCAGTTCAGACTGAGTTTAGAGGTATACATGTCATAGTAAGTTTGGTTTATTACACTATTTTGTGATCAAAAAACAAGGTTTGGTCGATGGCCGCGCGAAAAAAAAAGACGCCAATTTCCGGCACTGTCTTTTGACGGCCCGATACTTCTCCGCTCTGCTCTACCTTGGTGGAAACCAACCTATTACTACTCTATTACTGTAGACAAAAAAAATATTTTCCGATTCTCAATTTGAGCCTAGGAATACAAATCGAAAGTGCTTTTCCACTTTGACTCAAATTCCTCAACTTTAAGGACAAAAAATTCAAACTATGAAGAAGTCACAGTGTCTAACGATCAACCGATCGCACTAGCAACACTGGCACTAAAATCTCCCCAAAGACGAGCGACTAAACGGTTTTGATTTCCCCATTCGATGCCATACGAGTGACCCCAATCATCGGTACACTTGCTGCAATATCGGGATATTGAATCAACGAGCAACCGAGCAACCGAGCACCCGAGCACTTCGCTTTGTGAGCGAGCGTTGTTTAAGCGGTGTAACCCGAGTGCCGATTTCAGCTCTCTTCAGTCTGGAATGTGTGCAAATGCTAGTTCAATTTTGCCCGGGGCAAACTTGGCCCTCACTGGTTTGGGCGGTCAAACTGTAGATCCTGGCTACACAGGAGTTGCGAGGAACGAGGTGGGAATATGCCCGTATCAAAACTTAATGAAATGTCTTCTAAATCTGACAATGTCAAGGATTTTTACTAATATCTCTGTAGCTGTGCCTTAAATAAATAAATAAATAAATATGAGGGTTCTGCACAGTTCAGAGTAAACTTAATGCTTAGGTATTCATTATCACTTTCATGGTCACTAGCATTAGAATAATTCTTAATCTCCAGGATTGCTTCCATGTACCTTTCTATTTACGATCTTTAGATATTTCGGCACTGTAGCAAGCGCCATGATCAGGAGTAAGTAACTCTGAAAATCTGGCGGGTGAGATATTATTGACAGACATTTATGTCTACCCTCTTTTTGTAGTCTTTTATCGTAAAAGAAACTATTGTAATGCTCAATTAAATTATACCAAAGTAATGATGAGTGAGAGCTGATATTTTTACAATAAACGCAAACTTAACTACAAAAGAAAAAATAAAACTTATTGCTTACTCAATAATAAAGGCGTGTCGACTACAAACATGGCTACGCTACATCAGAGTAAATACAAATGTGTAGGTCATCTTCGGTCAACTCGGTTTGTATGTGAGCGCGCCAATACGTATGCGGCGCGCACGCACACACTGACAAAATTTAGCGTGGATTAGCGGTGAGGTGCGCTAAATAGTCACCATCTTGTATTTGGTATCTCATATTGATTCAACATTTTCTATTTTAGTGGTAAAAGTATTAGTGTTGTGGCTCGACAGACCTCTAATTATCGACAGTCGATATTTACCACCGTCTGGCCCAGTAAAATCGATTTTACCAATTTTAATTACCTGGGCTGTTACTACTTTGACGTGAAACATAATCACTGACAGAAAAGCTATTAATTAAGGCTACTGGCAGACAGAATAAACATAATAAATGATATTATTTACACATGGTAAGTATTGAAATACATTCGTGGAATGATTTCAATTTTATATACGCCTTTACTTACTGCCTACACGTATTTATTTAAAAGGAACGTTATTAGAGAGTGTTGGGCACCCATCCCAACTAATATTATAAATGCGAAAGTAACTCT
>NW_021130899.1:0-108671 GCF_004193835.3 Ostrinia furnacalis
CCTAAAGAGTAATACACATAACTTAAGAAATAAAGGATAGTGCCAGGGTCTGGACCAAGTGCTGCCCAGAATCAACCCATAGTGCATTTTGTTCCTCAGGCCTATACTAATGTGTAAACCGAAGCGCACTGAAATCTATTCCTGGAGTTAAGAGAAAAAAAGAGTTTTGTTTTGAATTATTTACATACAAAATATCATCGATATATACGTACTACGCATAAGATTTCGTGATTTTGGCATTAAATAACACTCGCTATGTTGAAATTAACCATACTGCATCCGTACACCATACTTTAGTGCGACTTAGACATTCTTTATAAGCGATCTAACGCTGTTGCAATAGTTTGGTTACTTGACAGAAATCATTATTTTCAAAATGAAGCAAGAAGTTTTAGTTCTCTATCCTTGCGAAAAATCAATTCATTGGTGTATTAAAATCGATTATTGAAGTTATTGTAAGCTAAAACTTCTTGCTCCAGTTTGGAAAAAAATAATTTCGGTCAACTAACTAAACTACTGAAACAGCGCTTGATCGCTTATAAATAATGTCGAAGTCGTACTAAATTAAGGTGTACCGATGCAGTATGGTTAAGTTCAACATAGCGAGTGTTATTTAATGCCAAAATAGCGAAATCTTATGCGTAGTAGGTATACATCGATGATATTTTGTATGTAAATAATTCAAAACAAAACTCTTTTTTTCTCTTAACTCCAGGGATAGATTTCAGTGCGCTCCAGTTTACAAATTAGTATTGGCCTGAGGAACAAAATGCACCATAGTTTCATTCTGGGCAGCACTTGGTCCAACTTCCATACATGGATTGGCACTGTCCTTTAAACTCAAAACAATAACGCCAAGGACCAATTACGGAACAAAAACTGTACTGTTTGAGGGAGCACAGCTATTCAACAGTTTGCCTGACGACTTGAAGGATTGTGAAAGTTTACATATTTTTAAAAAGAAACTTAAGATACACATAGCAGGCTTGCAGCTACTAGTACCAGTGGCTAATTTGTAACTTATTTATTTATTAAATATTTTAGTATCTCATTATAAGTGAAATGTAAATTTCTTATGAGAATAAAGTTCTTTAAACCTAATAACATTTATCTTTTAAATATCGTTAATATCTTAAGGGACAGATACTTTCAAAGATCTGTCTGTATAACCCCATATTGTGCAAATAAAGACTTTTGATTTGATTTGACAGTACGACATACCTACACTTTTTTTTTCAAAATTGTACCTATTACACCTAGGTACAAAAAATGTTAATGTTTAGCATTACGAATTTACGAGTATGTGCCATTAGGACTAAAATCTACTCTTACTTCTTTGTAACTCCATCTCACTTTATGTGAATTCCGCTTTTCTATTTTTAGGACAATCGTCATTCAATACGTTTATTACATTACAAACAAAATGTTTACTACTGTGTAAGTTTACACTTTACATAACTTCAAATAAGTTTTGCGAAAGGATGAAGGTGTTTGCTTCCATTAACCTAAGCTGCTGTAGCCATAACATCGAGTTTGCTTTGCGAATCGTGTGAAATGGCTAGCGTAAATAGCCTTTCTGTTTAACTAACCAGCGTTTGCAATGTGGCGGCAATTTGGTAATTTTTTTTTAATTAATGGAAAATTAAAAAAATACCTTAAATCCAAGCAAACGACTTTTTTAGATATGACAATATTGTCGCTGTTAGAAAGAAAAAAATGGAACCAACTCGTTCGTTCGTTTCAGCCAAATGACGTCTACTGCTGGACCAATGGCCTTCCCCAAGGATTTCCACTTCGACCCGGTCCTGCGCTGTCCTAAAAATGTTGACACCAATAAAAAAACATTTTTTTTCGATTTATAACACATGCTTAAGTATAAAAGATTCTAATAAGGATGTGATTAAGTATAATCCCATGTCATCTGAATGTCAAAGTTGTGTTGTGGCTAAACCTACAGTACGGTAGGAATACCTTGTGACATTTCAATCATGGTTGTGACACAATCATGTCGAATTAGCGTCAAATTATATCCGCTCGTTGACAAGTTGATCATACATGATATAAACATGCAATTTTATTTAACTTAGTATGTCTATTTGGATTTTAATTTACGTTGACGACTTGCTAATACGTTTGCGTAGGTATTGTATTTTTTAAACCAAAATTACATTAATATTTTGATGATGAATTGACGCGTATGACACTACAAGCTTGGCTTAATTTGAGACTAAATTGCAATAGGTATTAAAAATTTTCAAAGATGATTAATGTACCTTCATTGCAATCATTGCGCTATTGTAAGAGCGTCATAAAGGTAAGTCAAGCACCTAACAAATGTTAATGTAAACGATATTTCGTATTGATTAGTGTACAAATACCAGTTTGTTGTCACAAATCTCAATCCCCTTCATTAGTATAGCAAACATTCTCTACCCTCCACAATATTTGCTTTACAGAGCTGAGCCAACATTATGTCACACACAATTAGTTAGCTGGTGTCAGACAATAGCTCTCTGACACTTGAACGACGGCCATTATTATGTTTAGAGCATTAGTGTTGTCTGGAGTAGGGTTGCCCAGGACGAAACGCGCGAAACTCCGGATTTTGGAGCCCAAAACTCGGATAATATGTAAACAGGTTTTTATAAAAATAACTCGCATGGCCTGGTATTGGCCTAAGACTTAAATCTTTTATGCCCGGACAACAAATGAAACCTACCCAGACGCTCTACAAAACAGGAAAAAGCCGAGGAAACCCGGACGGATGGCAACCCTAGTCTGGAGAGATGTAGAAAACCATTTACTTTAATATGACCATAAGTAACACTAACTTGTAATGGCGATTTAAATAAGTTTTGCAATGCAGGAATGGAGATTGATGTTGACATTGTCGTCGAATAAGTTGCATTGGTATCTAATGCTAGACATGTTAATATTACTTATTAAGTAGATGAATAACTAAACATAGAAATATTTTACGTCAACTAACTTCGGTCGGTTATTTGACTATTGTAACAGTTGGCGCTATTTTCATATTACAAAACTACTCAATTTTGATAAAATTTATGTAATAGGTAAACATCGGTTAACTCATCATTTACATCAAATTTGCTTTTGATTGTATTGCTCCTAATTAAACAACATAATGCTATGAATGAACCTTGAGAATTGAGATTTAGAAATCAATGTCTAAACATGCAATGAATCAATGCATAAAATTACAAAATATAAAAAATTCTCATAAGGCATAGTTTTTCCAATAAATTAATTTACCAGGGCAGCTGTTGAGAAATTATGACTGACAAGCTTTCATTTGGCTTTGTAATCACATCCAATTGTTATCATTAAAGGTCCAACACCAACGATCGCTCAATCAAAAGGAAGCAGCTGCCCAAAGAAATGCAAGTAGCTTTTGTTTTAAGACGCGTATAGAATTTCAAACCCTCCAACGTTCAATAAGTCCTTCACCAGTTTAATATCAGATTTTATTAAAACCCAACAATGGGCCCAGCTAAGAAGGATGTACGCTTTTTAACATACCTTTACGAACATTCCGACTCTTATAAAATTTGTATCTTCATTTTCAAAAACTACATGTAAAAACATTGAAAAAACCGACCCGGCCGATCAAACAATGAATGCACAATGCGACAATCTTTTGATAGTTGGAAAAAATCGTAACAAAACATGACAATTTCACCTTGAGCCTGCTAATCCTGTACCTACCGTGACACCGATTCACAAAAGGAGAGAAAGAGATAGGTGTAGTCTTTGAATTCATTCATGTGGACAGCCGTATTGTCAATAGTATAGTAACCATTATTTCTAGACCCGACCGTTGTTTCAATCAAAATACGGACAGGGTTATTGGTAAACTGGACGAGTTTAAACCAGGGGTGATCTTCAACAAATCAAGGAATTATAGCGTTCCAACGAACCACTTTTGTGCCAGTACCAATGGTGATGCGTCATAACTTTTAATTAAAATGGAACATTAAGTTGGGGCAACTGTCGAAATTGAAAGAGGGTGGGAGAACGATGCGTTTCATTCAACTGTTATTGGCGTGTAATCGATTGTGTGACGCGATGATTGTAATGGATCTCGATAAATTATATTCGATGATAATGAAAATGTTGTTACGCATATAAATTCCGTTTTAGACGCAACTGTCATCGGAGTAAGCAATTCTTGGGGGAATTTATCAAATTCGTAATTTGACGTAGAAAACTTGGTTAATATGGACAAGCAAGCGATATCAATAGTTTTGATCATTACATTAGTCTATTACAAAATAGGTTAAGTGACTGTTTTCACTAGATTAAGTAGATCAAACTACCGGATTAACAAGAAAGCTTTAACTAACTTCTCCTGTGGTTTTATGGCTAGTAGCGTAGTTGTACTTGATTTATTTAATATGGACATTTAATGGTTACCGGGAAATTATATTTCGTTGTACCAAAGTGAAACTTAGGAATGAGAAATTCTGTGAGATGTTTAATAGTTATAATAACGTGTAGTCAACTTATTTATTTTAATAAGAATCATGTAAATAATATTGTAACTACGGTAACAACAACAATCCCTTAATTTGCTGATTGGATTTAGATTCTAGATTATTTAGCCTCTCTATACGTTCATTGCGATATAATACTTGAATTATTTGCTCAAGTATATAAATTATATTGTAATTATTTAAACTGTTTATTTGAATAGTTATGAAATTCCAAGATATTTGGCATATTATTCTGGCTCTGACATTAGTATGATCTAGCGGGTATTAAAATTATTTGCTTACCTAAGTCTAGAAATTACTGTATAATTATTTGAGTAGTTTATGACAACTTCAGGTTGATTATTGTGACGCAAATATACAGACAACTAATGCAAATATTTTTAGATTCTGAGTTGGTAGAATGTTAAGAAAATTTGAATTAGAATGGCAAATTCTCTTCGGCTTCTCAGAAAGGCAGTTTTAAAATAAGTTAAAGTAAGTTGCCAAGAACGCCGAGTTTAGTTCTCTAACAAAGTCACATACTATGAAGTCCATAAGAAATGAAAAGATAATTTAGAATGTTATGTCGAAGCTACGGTAGAATTTCTTAAATACCGATGTTAACTACCCAGAAGCTGTACTGGTATGTAAATGTTATCTCAAAAAGTCGGTATCTTTGTATTTTCATTCCAATCGTTAAACTAAGACGCCAAACACCATAAAGTACCTCCATAAGTGACAAAACGCATACCATGTTTTATGGACAATTTCATCTTAATTTATCGCCGTCAATGCTTTTAGGAGCAACAAGAAAATAATAAAAACTTTAATTATTTCCCCCATTCATAAACAAGCGTGACACTTTAAAAACCATAATACAAACGTAAAACCAAGTTGCTTAGTGGACGGCAATAACGATTGTCAAGTTAAACGACAATAAACAATTTTACGATTCACTGTGGTGTACAGTACAGTCACTGGCGAGAAGATGCACCTATAAGCAAATAAACATGAACTGCTAACATTTTTCTTTTGGACCACCACATTTCTAGAGTCGCCGCCATAAGTGGCGACAACTAGTGTTTGGAACGAGGAAATAAAAGCTATTTTGGAACCAAAATAATCATCACATCAGTGATGCTTTCAAGATTTTTGAACTAGGTGAATTGGGGACTTTAGTGTCCCAAAAGTAACACAAGATTTGAAATTGCAGTCGTTTTTGCAGTAAATTGTTGGCAATCCTGAAAAAATAAAAAAAATATAGCTAAGAGTTTGGTGTTAGTAAAAACAAAGCAATAAACGATACAACTACGTATTTTCATTACCAAACCAGCAATGCTGACATATTTTCCAATCCGACTGTACCCCTAAATAGGTTCGTTGACACGGAAGAAATTGAGTGTTTAGTTGATGCGACAAAACTGTCGTATAACTAGCGTATCCCGGAGGCTGGGGACATTGATTTGAACACTGTTTTGATAGCTCTTATGGACAAGATAATAAGGGTCCAGTTATCCTAAATAACAGATGTGTAACATTTTCTATCAAACGTTTAACTAGTGTCATTGATTAAGTTTAACTGCGTACAAATGGCACACATTTGAGAGCCAAGTGCCGGAACAGATGAACAAGTCGACAGTCCATACAGTTTTGTAGCAAAATAGCATCGACTACAACTAAATAAGACACCACTGTTACACGTCACGTCTGTCAAACTTCATATAAAAAACACCGGTTAAGGTTATATGGGCCAAGTCACTGGAAGACTCATAGTAAGTATAAGTTTATAGTAAGGTGGTGCAACTCAGCCTTTATGTCAGCTGAACTTACAAAACACTTATACAACGTGTCCCAAAATTCAAGGATAAGCCGGCGCCGCAGGATGGACATAGTCATGACTACTTTAGGAAAAATAAGGAAAAAAATCTATCTCAATTATTTTTTAAGTTACACAATAAATTACGAAATTCTTCGAAAATTGACACCCCTTATGATATTTTACATTACCACGACCACCATTTTTCAAATATGTCTGTATTTTTGTTTGTATCGGCAACTTAAGTAGTGTTGCTGTCCACCCCAACTCTTAAAACCCCCAGAATCCTTGCAGTTTTTACACAAAAGTTAATCAAAATATGTTATTTCCTTAAAATTTTGAACGATTTTTACTTTCACTCCACTTTGACTCATCGTTTTGTAAAAAAAAAGTATGAACACTACTGCGGCAAGTTTTTTATAAAGTTGACGCAACTATCCAAGATTCCAAAATGGTATAATACTCTAAGAAACCTAGTCGCAAAAAAGATATGCGTACCATTTTTACAAGCACTTCGCTTGTTAGTTAGTATTGGATAAATCTTGCAACTGAATTTAAAACCAGTTCTCCTCAACCGATTGAGTTGAAATTTGGTATACTTATGTAAGTACGATGAAAATGCAATATTATGGTACCATTGAGCTGAATGGAGACTGGAGGTGGCCATAAGAACTTCTAAACGAAACGGCGGAATTGCATCTAGTTTGGGTTCGTTGGATTTGTCTTTTCGAGCACTTTAGTGCTAGATGATGTCCAGGGTCCTGATGATGAAGTCAATTATAATTTTCAAACAAAGTCAAGCTTGTTTTTAAAAAAGTTTTTTTTATTACAACTTTATTTTAAACTTTTTAGATGTTTCTCAATCTCATGGCCCAAGTGCTTGGGATGACAAATCCAACGAACCCAAACTCGATAAGCTTCCGCCGTTTCGTTTAGGAGTTCCTATGGCCAGCTCCTGCCACCTCTTAACTTCATCATCAGGGCCCTGGACATCATCTAGCACTAAAGTGCTCGAAAAGACAAGTCCAACGAACCCAAACTAGATGCAANATTTCAGCTCAATTGGTTAAGGAGAACTGGTTTTAAATTCAGTTGCAAGATTTATCCCATACTAACTAACAAGCGAAGTGCTTGTAAAAATGGTACGCATATCTTTTTTGCGACTAGGTTTCTTAGAGTATTATACCATTTTGGAATCTTGGATAGTTGCGTCAACTTTATAAAAAACTTGCCGCAGTAGAGTTCATACTTTTTTTTTACAAAACGATGAGTCAAAGTGGACTGAAAGTAAAAAACGTTCAAAATTTTAAAGAAATAACATATTTTGATTAACTTTTGTGTAAAAACTGCAAGGATTCTGGGGATTTTAAGAGTTGGGGTGAACAGCAGCCCTACTTAAGTTGCCGATATAAACAGAAAAACAGGAATATTTGAAAAATTGTGCTCGTGGTAATGTAAAATATCATAAGGGGTGTCAATTTTCGTCGAATTTCATAATTTATTGTGTAAGTTAAAAAATAATTAAGATAGATTTTTTTCCTTATTTTTCCTAAAGTAGTCATGACTATGTCCATCCTGTGACGTCGGCTTATCCTTGAATTTTGGGACACGTTGTATAAGAAATAAGTAAATGATTTATGTATTTGGATCCAAATAAGTTACTCTGATTAAAAAACCGTATGAGCGAGCATAGATTCTCAAATCTGAATAGAGGAGAAAATAAAAAATGTCGCCCACTCACTCCTATCCAAACCAATTCGATTCAATTACAACCGTATGTTACAAAACAAACCCAATCAACCAGCTGTGTGGTACAAGTCACAAGCGGCAAGAGAACTACCACGAAAACAATGTGGTAGTGATTTTATGGAACAACATCCCTGCTGAAAATACTGAAACGCCTCTTGGATTTTCTTGTAAGTCTCAATCTCAAGAATAGTATCAATACTGTGATTAACCTAAACGTTAAAATTGAATTGAGCGAGCACTGATTGAGTTGAACGTCGTTTTGGACTTGCATCAGCAACAACATGTTGGATAGTGAACAGCACATCAGCCAGACTACTTCTTCGTAACAAAATATCACCTATTACAACTGCACATAAGATTCCACTGTTTTAGCTTGATGTATTACAATGCTACGCACTCATCATACCTAATCTAAGTTTCAAGTGTTTTACCAGGCAGGAGGGCATCCAAGAATCCACATAATAATATTTTGCAAATTATGTGGATTCATTTACTCCTGAAACAAGTCAGAACTGAAAAAAGCGCATATCAGGCAGGCCATCTACATTTTCGTTCTTTTATGGTGGCCAAGACTGCGGGGTGTTTAAATATTTGATGCATAAGAAGCGAAAAATTAGTTAAACTTCAAAAAATTTTTCAACTTAAAACAGTGCGCATCTGTTACTGCAGATTGTAGTTTTTAAATAAAAAAATTTGGTGACTGTAAATCGCTGTCACTCATACATTGCGCTACAGCCACGTGTATCGAGATGAAGTTCGAATCGTCGCTGAGCGATAGCGCTAATTGGCTGTTTGTGCCGCCGCTAATGCTCGCGCTGGGAGCCGGATAGAGCCACCGGCTCAAGTTCACTGAGATTGTTTGTAGACAGATGGACAAACGGAGAATGAGTGATTAAAAAATTAATAAAAAAATCTAAATGTTTATTGGTATGTAGGCCTTTTTCAGGGCACTCATACACGTCCCAAAAGATCTAGTTCTAAAGAGATCGGGATCTACACAGGATGCAGTATTAGGTTCAGTACTATTCCCCCCACACATCGCCGAAGAAAAAATAAACATAATTATAATGTCATGGAACTACTTGTACACCTGATTATTTATCATAATTAAATTCACGCAAGTCGGGTAACATATACACAGTTAATATTCTAGGCTTTGTTCATAGTAAATCTCAATTTTATTATGCATCGTAAGTTCGGTAAATATTTAAACAGGCTTCACATTCATTCTTCTTACTTCTTTGAGCCTGTATAAAATTACCTTCCCATAAAAACTATAATTATACTGACAATCGAAGTCCAAATAAAAAAACAAATATAACAACAAAACCTTGACATATTCCACCTAGTAGCACTATTCAGGTAAATACTACAATTAGCGATACTTTTACACCGTCTATAGACATTACTACATGCAATGGCAAACATGCCACAACTGCTCATTACGATTACGAACAAGTAAGTAAATGTCATATTATTACGAAACTGGTTGTAATTCCCTCTGCGAGATGATAATAACACATAAATGTGCAGATTGGAGAATAACTTGATTAAGTTAATGTTACTAAGAAGATGAAAGAAGAATTACATAACAAGCGCATTGAAAGTAATTTGCTTCAAGACACGAGTTTTGATGATGAGGCTGAAGACGAATATGAAAACACATTACTCGTATTCATTAGTGAGAGAGAAATACCAGAACTTTCTAAAAAAATATGTATTATTGTCAGGGTATTCAAATTTTTTTATTTTTCATAAGCCGAATACCCGTAATTCAGCCGGATTTTGAAAAAGAAAAGTTTTAAGGATTAGGACTGACCTGTTGGTTTGGGCTTCGTACGATGCCAGAAATCGCGTATTTATTTCTGCACGACACACGTTACACGCTTATTGATTTTTGGAACCCGAAGTAACTTTTTTAAGCAATAAAGAAGTTGCTTAGTTTGAAAATAAATGTCTCTGAGTAAACATTCCAAGCTATGACTATTCTTTAACATAACAACTAGATAAAATTACCAACGACAGCGTTTATCGACAGCAAATCAAAACATTACTAATTAGGTAGCGACTCCCGAACGTGACATTTGATTCGATGAATCTGTCCCAAATGAAAATAAAGATTACATCTGAGACGTGAACTCCAGTTCATGACCATTGCGATTGTTCATACCGACAACATAACATAATAATGATAAGTGTGTAGGTATCTTTCATGTATATTTACAAGGAAATTAAGACAATATTACGAGTATTGAGTAATAATCAAGAGAAAGAAAACATTATGGTTTCTAGGGAAAGAAATAATAAATAAAAAATTACGTAAGCATCTGAATAAAAAGCTAATTTTATGTCAAGTTAAGCTAGAAGTAAAAGCAACCTCTACAACTTTGTCTATAACTACCAAACTCCCCCATAACTTGACTTAGTTAATGCACATCGATGCAGAATCGTAAATCTCTTAGCGCGCCCAATAAATCAATCAAACCAAAACAATTTGTACAGCAGTCATCCTAAAATACCCCTTCGTAATAAACTAAAAGAGGACGCGATACAAAATCACTTACAGACGCTGGTCGGACGTCATTTGTCAGAATAAAGGCCAGATTCGAATATCCCAAGGGACATGTTGCAAATAAAGTGAATGTCACTTCACGTTTTGGTATTTCGGAAAGTGACAAAAGAGCTGCCAAGGACATCATTGTGGATGTTTTCCTCTTTTATAAGTGTCAAAACATAAACATTTAAGCGGCAACGCATTTACAACTGCTTAATATACACCAGCATGCAATAAATAATGTGAATCAACACCTACTTCATTTGTGTCAGATTTAAAAATCTTTATTTAAAATTCAAGCCAAAAGACATTAATATTGTACCTCATTTAGAACGAAAAAAAAATGTAAACAAAACCGGCCAAGTGCGAGTCGGGCTCGCGCACAAAGGGTTCCGTAGCAGCAACAGTTAAATCAACCTATCTCAAAAACTATAAGAGATACTTTGATCAAACCAAAAATCGTTGAAAGAGTTAATTAGCATGCATCACCTCTATTTTTTTTAGAATTTTATACCCCGTAGTTATAAAAATAGAGGGGGGGGGACATACTTTTTACGACTTTGAGAGCTGATATCTCAAAAACCGTTCACTTTAAGAAAAATGTTTTTTAGAAAACTTTATATCATTTTAAAAGACCTTTCCATTGATACCCCACACGGGTATGTACATCGAAAAAAAATTTTCATCCCTCAGTTACATGTATGGGGGGCCCCACCCCCAATTCTTTTTTTTACTATTTAGTGTCATAATTTTGTAGCGGTTCATACAACACATATTCCCATCAAATTTCATCACTGTAGTACTTATAGTTTCCGAGTAAATCGGCTGTGACAGACGGACAGACGGACAGACGGACAGACGGACAGACGGACAGACGGACAGACGGACAGACGGACAGACGGACATGACGAAACTATAAGGGTTCCGTTTTTGCCATTTTGGCTACGGAACCCTAAAAACGAATCCTTTTGCAAGATAATACAAAAATCATATGTAGCCAAAAGCAACCGCCCATATTTTTGCAAATCATTCAACATTAAAGAAAGAATCTGACTGATCGACCGACGATGACACGACGAATATAATTTAAACAGAGGTTGTCACGTAACTACGCGTCGAAGTGCTTTCAAAACGCGCGAGTGATCTTATTGAAGGCACTACAAGTGTTAGTAGAGATGACATGACAAAAACAGTTTATAAAATGCTGCGAGAATTTCAAAAGGGCGATAGAGATTTTATTAAAATTTACATCGAAGTTTCATACGAGTTTGAACAAAAAATAAACTAGTACTATTCCAGACCCACTCGTAACGCTCGGTTGAATGATAGGACAATGCGTACGTGACATGATATTAAAAATAATACTTGCTAAAGAGTATTATGACTGACGGGTTATAATAGTGATGACAATTTCAAGTGGCATAACGTACAAAATCTGTCAGACAATGCATATTTTCTATAATAATAGAAAAAAGGGGATTTGAAAACCCGCTGATTTTGAATATAAAGACAGAAAAGGGTGGGTTATTCATGGATACCGCAGGGTGCAATGTTGGGTTCAATACTATTCCCCCTCAAAGTCGCCGGAGAGTAAACATATCAGTGGCTAAATGAGACGTGGGATGAATAAAAAAGACATACCTTTGAAAGCGTTAAATGTCTTTTTGCACTGTCGCACTGGCATGCATCGTCGATCAAGCGCATTAAGCTGTACACAAGCCTGTTTTTTTATGTCCATTTTAATGTTTAGTAGTATTTGTAGATCGTCTATTAAAGAGATGAGTAAAAGATTACGTAGTTGCTAATTTTTACGTCAGTTTTTACAAATATTGATATCCTGCTTCTCAATCACGATACACGATTTAGTTTGAAGAATTAAACTATAATGACAGATATTAATGATTGAAATTGTATGATTTACTTGTGTCTGTCCGAATAACAATCACAGCGCTAAAACAATCAAGTTTTTATTCAGTCACGACTACACGTGAAACAAAAAGACGTTCAATTATTTCCAGTAACTCGCAATTTTAATCCGCATCCAATGACAAAAAGTGCACAACATAACGGTCAAAGGAAACAGTTAGTGGCAAAACAAAAAGAACCCCAACAAGATCCATATGTCGACGACGCCCGCGCCGATCCAGCGAGTCAAAATTACAAGACGCCGCGCGGTGAAGCGTGTCCCCGCGCATTATTTATAGTTGCTTATTAAACCGGCTGGATCTACTTAAACATTGAACGGTATGGGGCTGGATCGAGACAGTTTAAAACAGCTTGAAAAAGTAAAAGTATTTATGTGAATATAGATTTTTATAATCTTTAAAATAAGATGACATTAAAATTTGACAGGGAAAATAAGTCGGCTACTGTTTGCTATTGCACTTGCATTTTTATTGGCGCATATACATTGTTGAGAAAGGTTTTTAGGCCTGCTAACAGCTTTTTCAAGTTCTTTATACAGACGAGTGCAGAAGGCACAATCAACCTCAATGGATAAGTTAATTTCGCGTCGAGCCCCATACAAGTAGCGAGTGAAACTTTTTAATCGGGTTTGCTATAAAGAATATTTACATGGAGAAGACTAGGCTATTTCAAATAACCATAGAGCGCAAGAAACCGGACGTAAAGAAACTGCAATCTTACATTTAATAAAGTGACATAAATCGCTCAAATGTTAAAAACATCAGTTACTAGCCCAATCATAAATCACTTCAGACACGAAACCAAATAATTCAGTCGGTACAACATCAAACAGAATTGTGATTGCAATTAATCAAAAACGCACCAGAACCGTAATAAGTCAGTTAATATTTTCAATTTCACACCAGCGCCACCACCCAGACGCAAAAACGTCAGTTAAAACGACATAGTTAATCCAAATATAGTCAGGTCTGAAGTTAGACTTACATTCAGTCTGGGAATTCGTCAGGGCGCAGTTTCCGATGCTCGAGCGACCAGATTGATGGAACCGATTTGATGAGGATATACAATTGTATCAGCTGCCTTTGTTTTCTTATAATGGACGTTATTTAGTAGAGGAAGTGTTTATTGCTTGTTGAGTCGTGTAATTTTGCGAATGCCTTCTTTGAATCATTCAGATGATTATTATTGTTTACAAATATGATATTTTAGTATTAAAGATTCACCTTAGATTACCTATATAAGCAACAACAGAGCTTTAGACACAACAAACATGTAGGTAAATATTTTTGATAACGTAAATTAGGTGGTTAAATATATTTTGAATTGCAGTGGATATGATTAACTCAAACATGATTGAATTATAATGTGAACATTATGATCTCCAACAAATCAAGCTGTCACAAAACTCCTCAATGGATTTAAAACTGTATATCAATTGAGTAAAGTACATAATTCCTCTATACTATACACTTACAGTAAAAATTCAATTTTAAAACGTCCATAACAAGAAAATTCCATAGAATTATCGCATGAAGTCTACATGAAAGAAGTAATTTGTGAAATTGTCCGCAACTATGACGAAGCTATAGTAATAGAACCACTCAAGTGGATCCAATTAGATAAGTGGTGAGGTTAATGCAATTATGCATACTGGCAAACCGACAAAGGATGGGATGCCTTTCACGTACGTGTAGAAAAGAAACAAAAAAAAGTGTTCTAGAAAATTTATTTTTTATGCAAAACCCAACTCCAAAATTAAGACGCTCTATTTCCTCTTTTCATTCCCTAAAAAGTTCAGAAAACTTTGAAGGCCATATTTTTTAATTAAGGACACCTAAATATAATTTTGAATTAGTATGTTGTTGCGGCGGTCATGTATTCCCTTTTCCCAGAGAAAATTCAACAGATTTTAGCAAAGGAATTTCCTATGGTGCTCGTTTTTCCAAATCCCTCAATTTGTCACAATGAGTAAGAGATCATTAACTTCTGTTTGAAATATGACTTTTAATGTAGTACAATTTATCTCACTTGCATCATTACCAAGTAACTCATTAACATCGTTGCATTACACAGTATCTTTAATCAAGGTAAATTTATGGTCTATGTCTCGCTACATACATTGCTTGACCCAACCATGGTGGTCTTTCACTTTATCCATTCTATTTGCAGGTACCTTTAATCTGAATCGTGGTTTAATAGCTTGATAAGAGTTCGAATCAACCATTAAAGTTTTAATGTCGTGAATAATTCAACTCAATTCTAATTGCGTTAATCTTGGAAGAATTTTTGAAATAGCACTTAAAGTTTCGTCAGTCATAAAAGTGGTATCTGTATTAAATGCATAGAATGTTATCGGTAAGCCCAGGCGCAGACCACCAACTTTTTGTTGGCCGATAGTTGGGCCCGATTATAATTTGTATGAAGAATCGACCGATAACAATCGGTGTAATGTGCCCACTTTCATACATCTTCATACTGATACAGCCCGAACTATCGGCCAATTAAAAGTCGGTGGTCTGCGCCTAGTCAAACTGAAGTACTGTTGTTGAAGGGGATATTTAATGAGTCAAACAATGGTTAGGGCTGGGTCTACGCTGGCGGTACAGGTTATTTTCGTAGTAGAGTGTCGAAAGAGATTGTATCTTGTTTGGGACAGGACAAAGCCTTTGCTCCTGTACTTTCAGCGCTCCGATATAGCGATAAAGATATTCTATTGCAAGTTTGGATCGCAAATATCAGAGAACATTCTAGAGTGATAATGATCATTGCAAAATTGCAATGATGGAGAGCAGTTCTAAAAACTTTTGTGACGATAACAAGCGAGCTAATAGTCAGCTATGTTTTATTAATATCTAATATTCAGACCGAGGAGAACGACGGGATCAGTACAATCGTAATTGAAGTCATAATGAATACGAGGATAAGATCATTTGCGGCGTATCCGATGACAGCTCACGTGAACAACTCCCGCGCATGCAAGGTGCAGATAATGCCAAGATTAATTGCAATTAACCGTAATAATTAAGAGATATCATGGCAAAGGAATTCTGATGGTACATTTTGATGGATCGCAAGAAAGTTTTCTTCTTGCTCCATAAATTGGTTGTTATCTGGTTTTGAATTATTTGGAGAAATTTTATAATTAGGACAGTTAGCTTAGAACATGGTATTTACAGGCATGACGGTAGACGATTTATTATTATGTGCTCCAGATATAAGATAAATTTAAAAACCAGTGGTGGGTAGTTTTATTTTGAATTCGACAATAGGAATAGTAGAAGGCATATAGTTTGACAGCATCTTGTGTGATAGTTAGCGATTACACCACAAAAATGTTTAGTCTGATGTCCCTGTCACATAACATTTTTGTACACTCTACCTACACTGGCTTGTTTACTGGAACTATGCTTAGATAGACGTTTATTGTTCTCAGTTTGCTAAATACTGCTCAAATCTAATATGAAGACCCCTGTCAGATGCAGCAAACACTGATAATGATGTCACACAAATGAAACAAACAACAGTCAGAGAAACCTCTAATGCCGCTAATACAAAAGATCTCGTGACAGTTAAAAGTCAAACTTGACTTGAAGACTTAAGAATCCTGTCAGATTGTCAGCAACCGCTGATAATGGTACAGTCAAATATAACAAAGGAAAGACACAGAAACGTCTAGAAAATCTAACAGCAACTAATGTTCTCACACAACCAACTATGTCACCTCGTAATGTATGATTTCAGATAGGTGAGATGTGTTACTGAACGCAATCTTTACAACAATACAATGAAAATCTACTTAACACGCATGTAAGTAATTGTGTACAGTCGGAGTCAAAACATCAGACAAGGAACGATTTTACGGAATAAAATTATGAAATCCCTGTATCTTAAGAGCCCATTAAATAAAACAATGTCGCTGATTCAGTTACATCCATACCATCATGAATTCACGAAATTCTTTATGTTAACCCATTCCGTATCTTAAATTATCTTTCGTTCAAAATAAAGTTAGTACACATTGATTTACAATTTTATACAGACACAATTCAAATATTTCTATCGAAAACTAACGGTTTTGCAGCTAATTTCTTAAATATTTACAAAGAAACAAACCTCAAACGAATGACTCTAAAGCTTTTCGCCTTAGAAATTTTATCACTTGTGACTTTTCCCAGTTTTCCACTCAACATCGCCTGTTCCAACTGTACCTATAAACAATGCAATGAAAATCTACTTCCCACGTGTTCCATACGCAAATGAGCTCGCGTGACGCTCTCACCTCCACCAACATATAATTGTGTACTTAATGATACGCAAACATGATTAGAGACTGTGTATGAATGTCACAGATACACATGTCGCCTTTGTCAACTGTAATTAATGTTTGCTTAATCTAAAAAATAAATAACTGTAGTAAATGATTCCAACGATGTTGATTTTATACTAGAGGCTGTAATTCCCAGAGCAATGTTTCCTAGGGTACATGAAGTTCAGGCCAATATTGATTTAATTTATTGATTTCTAGACCTAAATGTCAGGGAAGAAAAGAATTCCTCAATTGTGAATGACACAAGGTAGGTTTCTCTTCCTACCTATTAGAATCGAACGACGCTTCTCAAGCCAAAATCCATCAAGCCGCTACTTTACTTACTACACCTTACTACTTAGGCTACAGCTAATCGAAAAACTAACCCTCTGGGCGCAATCGGGTATTTAATTTAGCAAATAGTATAGTCATAAGTCATCGGGTGTTGGTAGAGTGAGAAACGGATGCTGATTATATCCCTCGACACGTAGGATTAGGATATGACTGAGAACTAAATTAAATAATGAGACTGCAAAAGTTCAGTGCACATCCCTCAGATCTATAGCAGTTCATAAAACTCATAAAACTCATTTATTTCTGCAAATAGGCTTTAAAAAAGCACTTTTACACGTCCCAGTATTAACCCTACCACTGCTTCAGGACAATAAGGGCTATATTTCACCGGGACACCATGGCGGCGCAACCAGTCGCCGCTACCAACAAAATGTATGCAGCTTTGCGCAACCAAACGGACACCAGGTGAGTAACTCTCTATAGAGCTGCATACATTTTGTTGGTAGCCGGCGACTGGTTNATGTATGCAGCTTTGCGCAACCAAACGGACACCAGGTGAGTAACTCTCTATAGAGCTGCATACATTTTGTTGGTAGCCGGCGACTGGTTGCGCCGCCATGGTGTCCCGGTGAAATATAGCGCTAAATTGGCCAGTGCTGAGAAGAAGTAGCGCAAGAAACTACACTATTTCATCAGCACGAACTCTACATTTATTTCGATTCCATATTACATTCAGACAGGTGAAAGCTAAATAAGTAGTTATTATGGCACAAACATTTTACTTCTGATCGGTATCAGTGTGGTGCATTGAAAAGGCCTTTGTCCTGTAGCAGACTGAAGTATGCTGAAGGTGATTCCAGACCTTAACCTGTGAGCCTCTACCCTGAGACGGAGCTGAAGACGTAAGTATGTTCAAGATAAGACAATGCGGCTCCTTTTCATTAGGCTCCAGTGGACACCGTCGGGCTTTAGTGGGTAGGCCAGCCCTTCTGGCAGGGAGAGTCCCATCGGCCAGTAGGTAAGCGGTGCTTTACGCATAATTACTAGTCGATGGGACTCTCTTTAGAGTACTTTAGTTGCCCTTCTCCGACATAAAAAGCCTACCAACTGGGAAGTATAAAAACTTTACTCACATCAAAGAAGTGCGGCCGTAGCCTCCCGATAGTGTACTTGGCGACGTCTGTTGTTAGCTGCTGACAGGCGCAGCCGAAGAGGAACACGCCGACCACCCTGTATGCCTCCCATAGCCATGGGGGAAGTTCCTTGCCCAGCACTGAGCGAGGCCGCCCCTTGTAGTCCCGGAGCCTTATCCACTCTGTTAGAATCATCTGGGGACAAAAGACAAACGTGTGTTTATAAGCTTTGCGCATGCTTCGTCACAAAACAATAATAATGTTGTAAAATTATTATCCCATCAAAAACAATACTTGTCAAAAAAACCAGGTCTCGCAACTCAGTTGTTCTACGGTAAAAAGTTGTGAGATCCATGTAATACCTACAAAGTCCAGGCCAGGAAATCTTTAACGTTTTACATAAAATATATTGACTTGGCCATCGCACTAAATAATTTAATTTACACGTGTTTTCATGCGATGGGATTTTGATGGGATCTCATTTCTTTTTGTATTTTGTAGACAGCAGTTATGTATCTAGAAAACTGGACCGAAATTGAAAAATTTTACTCGACTTGGCGGTTGCACTACCGTGCCCCCAAATCTCATTTCTTTTTGTATTTTGTAGACAGCAGTTATGTATCTAGAAAACTGGACCGAAATTGAAAAATTTTACTCAACTTGGCGGTTGCACTATCGTGCCCCCAAATATTTTAGTTTTTCCTTAATTCATACACCAAACACTACTTATATTCCAAATTTGAAGCTTCTAGGTCTGCTAGAAGTGCCTTAGAGTTTTGATGATCGGTGAGTCAGTCAGTGAGTCAGTGAGTGAGTGAGTGAGTGACAAAATTAAGTAACTTTGACCCGTTATAATTCTTAAACTACTGGTTCAAATTGAATGAAATTTTAAATATACCGTGTCTTTACAATGCCTGCATAGCTAATGAAAATTCAGCCTTCTAGTTTTATCCACAACGAAGTTACAGGCGGTCGAAAATGGCCTGAATTGCTTCGAGAAAAGAATGGTACGGCCGTGCCGCTTTTTTGCTCGACTTGGTGGGGGCACTGCCGTGCCCCCAGATAATCTCATGTAAATTAACCTGTTCTTATGAGAATAAAGATTCTACGGTAAAGAGACTCCATAAAGAAATACCTATAGTAAATTACTTTGTTGAGTGTGGGTGTGGGTAGTCGAAGCGCATTTAGTGTCGTGAGTCTGAAAATTCAAACTGAAATTTTGTGGTAGAAACAGTGTTTGTTCTATGATGATGTGAGCTCGTACGATGCATGATACAAAATCCATTTCGTCATTAAAAACTCATAAAACTCACTCATTTATTTCTGTAAATAGGCTTTAAAAAAACACTTTTATTAAATAAATAAGTACGTTAAAATTAAAAGCGCAGATTACATTTGTAACTTTTAAAGTGTATAAATACACACCATTTTCATTTAAATAGAGCTCTTTATAGCAGGCCAAGGTGATAACTGTAATGGACCTTTGGCAAATTATTCTGCTATTTGCTTAAACCTCTCACGAAGGTGGAGTACCCAAACTTTATAGTCAGCAAAACATACTAATGAGATTGCAGTTTTAGATCTGACAAAAATGGCGAGGTCAAACGCGTAAAGGCGAAGTGCATTGCTGAATCTGAAAGGTGCAACTGCATACCTATACTAATATTATAAAGCTGAAGATTTGTTTGTTTGGTTGAACGCGCTTATCTCAGGAACTAATCTCAGGTCCGATTTGAAAAATTCCTTTTGTGTTGGATAGCCCATTATCGAAGAAGACTTTAGGCTATAACATCACCCTACAGCCAATAGAGGCGGAGCAGTGAAGAAAAATGTTACAAAAACGGGAAATATTATTCAAACTATTTTCATGCGTCGAAGTCGCGGGCGCGGCTAGTTATCCTTAAGCTGCTTGGTTAAGTGCTATATTTGCATTTTTACACGCACTTTGAAACTCAAAAACAATTATTATTATAAGGAAATAGAGCATCAAGCTTTAGGTGCGTAGTGCAATTTTAGATCTGGCAAAAATCACAAGGCCAAACGCGTAAAGGCGAAGTGCATTTCTGAATTTAAAAGATGCAACTGCAGTGCAGATTATCCGTAATCCGCTTAGGAAGTGCTATAATATTTGCATTTATTACGTGCACTTTAAAGAAAAACACATTATAAGGAAATAGGGTTTCAAGCTGTAGGTGCGAAGTGCAATTTTAGATCTGGCAAAAATTTCAAGGCCAAACGCGTAAAAGCGAAGTGCATTTCTGAATTGAAAGGTGCAATTGCAGATTATCCGTAATCCGCTTGGGAAGTGCTATATTTGCATTTATTACCCGCGCTTTAAAACATAAACACAATTATTATAAGGAAATAAAAACCAAGTTTTAGGTGCGAATTACAAAATGAAGTTCGATTCGATTCAACTTCAATCCAATATTCCTGTGATAAGCCCAAATATGTATTAAAATTATCAAGGGGATTGCTACCATGTACCTTTTTATAGAGCCTCCGATATTTCCGGGTAGCAATCCCGTAGATAACTATTCTGGTATTTAAGTTTATTCTAATGTTAGTGACCATGAAAGTTTAAAGCCTAAATATTCAAATTAAATATAGATTTGAAATTGAATTGAGTTTTGAGTGTCGTTTTATAAACCTGCGTAATGTAGGTAGGTATTTTATTATTTATCACTATTGTGTAAGACCACTTATGTACCTGAAATTACGCAAATAAAGGACTTTGATTTAAATTGTTTTTTTTTTGTATAAGCGGAAAAGTTTGTGAGCATGGATGGACAATGGACATTTGTGACCTATTGGACAGATTTTGATTAGACTTTACGAGGTTATAACATAAACACCAATATACCAAAGGATACAATTTATCGAAATATGTTCGGGAAAAAATCAAGAGATCGAATTTTTACGGAGTCTTCCAGCGACTTTTAGTTTAGACCAAGCTCAAAGTCAAACCAAATCAACAAAAATCTACTCTAGAATCTTAGAGCGGGCCTAGTTGCCGAAAAAAAAATCCGGTGACTTGGCCCGTGGACCAAACTAAAAGTGGGCCAAGCTGCTGGAAACTTCTTTTTTCCTTTGCCTTGTAAACCACGCGGTATTTTTGGCAAAAATCTAAATTAAAGCGGGGACATGTTGCAATAGGCCTTGTGATACGGCGCAGGCGCAGGGTCGGGTCGCACGCGCATTGAATATTGACCCCATTCAATATTGGTTCACACCTGACTTTTGGCGAGGGGAACATAAACAATCAGTCGAATTACCAGAGGGGGAATATGTTTAAGAGTGCACACAGGAACTATACACAAATAAATATTAACATACTAATAATATAAATTAAGTATAACTTTATAGTTTCAGTTTAGTTTAGACGACAGCATCACATCAAGCAATACACAGTGGCATCTTATTTAGTCATAAACGATACCATTTTGTAACAAATATGTATAGTGTACTTTGCTTTACTTACAAGAGTTACAAGAAAAACCGGTAGTTCCTTCAGAAGAGTCAGAAGAAGGCTTTATAGAACTGCGACTTTTATCGTGCAGTGTCGTGCTACTTTAATCGTTTCAATAGAGCTAAAAGGGGCAAACTAAAGAATCGCAATGTATAAACTTTAAATGTACTGGCAACTACAAATAAATCGTTTAAAAACCACGCTACCGAAAAAAAAACATAAAACAAGTGAAAGACGATACCGTCTAGCCTCCGTGAGTCACACGTTACATGTAAATGAAAACTAATGGGGTGTTAATAACTCGATAAGGCGGTTACACACCGCCAAGATTCCTCGCCGGACTGTGTACACAACGCTTTGTACATACGGTGTGAGGTTGACAGACTTGTGATTGTACGGTGATCGTGAGAAAGTGGATAGAATTTGGAGAATAAGTAGGTCCCTTTAAGTAGAAGTTTTCTCACAGTACTGCTGATAATTTGATAAACTCGCAATACATAAATAACTACATCAATACAAAATGAAATATGACAAAAACGGAGCCATACTACATGAAAGTAATTAATTACCATTCCAAATTACTTTTACATCACACATGTACTAGCATGGCGGACTTGTCACGCGCTCATTGCGATGTATGTTGTCACTGATGTGATGCGTACGCTCTGTATAATCGATCTACATAGTAGCAATCATGTAAGTAGTGAACGAGGGAGCCAGGGAGCGCCATTAAAAACCAGACCTTTGGGACGCAACGGGTGCACACACTTTTCGTCAGCAGCGAGCCTATAGGCATTCGAGAATCAGCAGCTGAAATTCGCAACCTTTTGGGGGAAACAAATGAAAACGATAGACGATCATTAAAACACTAAGCGTTTCGACGACTCTTTTATAATGAGAACAGCTAGAGAATGGAATTCGCTGCCTGCTGCTGTATTTCCTGAACACTATAATCCGGGCCTTTTCAAGGCGAGATTGAATAGGCACTTACAGGGCAGATATGTATCATCCTAGACTGCATCCCACTTAACACCAGGTGCGATTGCGGTCAAATACCTGCCTTGTCTTGCGTAAAAAAAGCCACATGGGATCTTTGCTGGTGACTGGTACATTTGGCCAGCAGGAACGCAGCGAATAGCTTCTTTCAAATGAAACAAGTTGCAGAAGAAGACCAAGAAAGAAGTAACGTTACGGATTATAAAACCACCTTTGCTCTGCAATTGGACACAGAAGGTGAAAAAAAACAGATGGTCCCAGTCCCAGTAATGCATGTATCAATATGTAAAGCAAAAGACATGATAGATAGGGAGGGAGAAGAACCAAAAAAGTTCATAAACAAAGTTAATTCAATCGATTACCTATCATCAAGTCTCGAACTATGTAATGCTTGTAGTCTTGTACAAATAAGCGAATCTTGTTGCTTGGTGAGTTAGTGACTAGATAGCATACAACCATGTTTGAATACATTTGAACGTCCATGACTGGGTATAATTATTATGCGTGATCTACTCACTTACATTTTCCCCATGCGGGGTTACAGTAATGGAATAAATGTGTTCGAATATAATCAGTAATAAGTTAATGAAAATGAACACGATATTTTAAATATTGGATGAAATGTGTGAAAGAAGAGAAAGGTTAAGTTATCGAGATCAAGAAAGGATGAAATGTGTCAAAGGAAGGGAAGGATCACGAAAGCTAAAGTTACTTCTTATTTCGTGGTCAAAATGTACAAACGTTTAATGGTTTAATGTGTATTTAAAGATTGCATTTCACTTAACATCAAGTGCGATTGCGGTCACTGACTTGTTCTGCATATAAAAAAAAATTGCCGAGTTTATCATTATAATTAATTTCAGATTTATCTAAAACCACTTGTAACAGGCACGTATTATATGGCATAACTGATTTCACAAAAAGTAATCTATATATATAAAAATGAAACCCGTTTCGCGTTGTCACGGCATCACGTGTGAACGGCTGAACCGATCTCGATAATTCTTTTTTTTAAATGTTTGTGGAAGTCCAAGGATGGTTCTTACGGAAAAAAATATTAAGAAAATCTCTACGCTAAGGCGGTACGAAGTTCGCCGGGACAGCTAGTATTTTATAAATATTACTCAGAAATCTTATCTCTATTATCAATATTGGTCTTATTTGTCACCATGTGTATCATATTTTTTCTACAATGACGCATACGTTGTGATATATTTGTCTTAACACTGGATAATTAATATACCATCAGCTTGTGAAGGAATCCTGAAAATTTTCCCTTATCTAAGAATCTCTGAAGATACAAGTACTTCGTAAAGTTCTCAAAAAATCCTGAAAAAAGCCCAAGTATCTAGATAATAACTACGAAACTAGAACAGTGTATAATGCCTAAGAATGACGAAGAGCCGACCATAAAGATAATGAAAAAAAATAAGCACGAAGAGATAATATTTGTTCAGATTATTTCACATCTGGATTAGAGGTATCAACGCATAAATAAAATGATGGTTCTAAATACATTTCTGCCTTTGCTCAGTAAATACGCATAATAACTATAAACCCGTTTATGATTAGTACCATGTATTACATTTATGCAAATTTAAAAAAATGGTAGATTTTTACTTTCAAACGACACGATACCGTACAGTAATTAAACAATCGACTTTCCAGTCATTACTGATCATGCAAATTAGCTTTAATTCGTCGGCGATCACAACGCATAATTATAATTAGCATGATTTGTGTAATTCACATGCAAAACACCTCATTGCATAAATGGAGTCGAATCAACGACCCGTTGGTTTTTTGCACGAGATGCCGGCAGAGCAATGGACCATCGGTTACATTGACAGATAACAGATACGCTTTCGGATTTATAGTCTTCCTGACACGAGATGCTGTGCTAAATATTCTCATGCCTGGTTCCTGAGAAAACTAGTGGTTCCGTGCGTCGGAGGGCATGTTAAGCCGTCTTGGTACGACAACCATGACAGTTGATAATGGCAGCTCATAAATAATTCTCGACCAGATCAGACCTTGTTATGGGCTTAGTAAAATACTTTAATAAATTAATGCTATATCACTATTACTTGTGTATTATTTATCTAGGAAAGTCTAGGAGAAGTTGAAAGAAAGATTCATTTCTTTGAGAGTAAATGTAATTGAATTCAAATAAAAACAAAACCCAAAGAAGAAAATAACAAAATGCAATTGCAAGTTGCAAATTCAGATACGGTTATCAAGAAGCAGTAAAGTTGCACCTAAATCTTTCTTTATCAAAAGATATGGACACTAAAGTAGTTGACTCTATTAGGGATATCACCAAGGATAACAAACAAGGCAAACATAACTCCAGTTTATTGAGCAATCCCTGTCGAAGCACACGCACCGTTAGACCAGGTTGTAAAAAGCATTAGTGTTATCTAACTTAGCGAGGAAGGCAAGGCTGGATCTACGGTGACAAGAATGAGCCACTTCCTTACCAGATAATGTTATCTTAGAACGCATAACAATAAGTCACAGTGGCATAGAAATAGAAGCTAGAAATGGTTACAATGAAGACGTAACTCCAGATTATGAAGCTGCTGCTGTCACTAATACATTCGCAACGGTGTAAGAAGCATATGGCCATAAATAGGTAACCTTTAACAATATTCTCAATGTAATTTATTAGACTATTTTGTAGAACACAGTGTACGCTTTTGCAAGTACAAGAGGAGGTCAAAGAATATACTTGAATAATAATAAACACACAAGGAAAGTAAAGACAGCGTATTTCTTGGAATTTAATTTAATAGAAACAGCTGAATAGCACATACAAAGTGACGTCAATAGAAGAGAATTTTCTTGGACGTATTAGTGAAGTTGTATGTATTAATATTGGAGCTACCTTAAGAAAATATTAATTTCAGTAGTATTCAAAACACTAGCTAAAAATAAACAACAATAAACAAACAGGGAGACGGCAAGGCTGCAATACCGGTGTCGCGGAGGTTATCTGAAGCATACCTCAACAAGATTGCGCTCTAAAATAGAAACTACAAAGGTTAGAAGGGATTAAATAGCTTCGAATTATAGAGGCGTTCCCGTTAAAGCTTCTCCAACAGCTATACTAACTGGCAAAGCTGTAAAACAGCATTATATCGGAAGATTAACTTCTAACGCTTCGAAAGGTATTTGTTTTAAAGATTTGTGAAAGGAGCGGAATGTGGATAGGGTTACGTAAGTTCGTGGAGAGAAATCTTCAAGAGAACTAATACTTTAATCCTGAAGTTATGGTAGATTACAAGGGAATCTCAGAACATGTGAGGAATACTTGCGCGGTAGTTTATAGTAATTTAAAGGATTTACATGTATTAAACTAAATTGGGATGAATTTGTATTTTGAAACTGGTTATTGTGTTAAAAGTCACGGAAAGAACAAGGATTTTTGAGCACGATAGTTAATTACATAAAATTGTAATTAATCAGTGATGCATAAAAACGAATACGAATATTGGAATATTCAAAGCAATCGTAATTACTTAAAATATATTTGTAAAACATCTACATGAACTCTGAAAACTGAATATGTATTTAGGTTTTCAGCTAGTTATTAATAACTGCAAGAAATGTGGAAATGATAAAACAGTTTGAAAACATCGTCCAAGTTGTTCATCCGTCAATTACTTTTAAAATATTGATATTGATTTAGCGTGTTGCTTCTTTGATCATTATTGATAATGACTTGTCTAATAAGATGATAGGTATTCTAAAATGAGTATTATTTGCATTAGTAATTCAAGCGCAGCCTGATATAATTAATAATAAGTATGCATTGTAAACAGTGAAAGTGATCAAGTGCAATTTATATTACAATGGAAGCGTTTAATAGATGGTTATGAGTCACGACGCTTATTTAATGCATGATTGGAATAATTAAATGACACACATACTAAATTGTGTATGCCTAATAATAAATAAATAAATAAATAAATACTAGTATGATATAGTACAAGATTGTAATAATATACTGGAGTATTACTTACCCTGATAAAGATAAAACTCGCGTAAAAGGTGTAGTAATGAGTAATGGAGTAAGTACGTGAGTCATGTGTAATCATATCATAAGATCTTCTTTTCAAGTTTAAGAAAATAAATATAGTTTTGACTAGATTAGTATAGCAAAGATTAAGGCCTAAGATCTAGGAGTGTGTCGGTTAGAGAGAATCATTCCTCTACAGTGGAGAATAAATGACCTCATGATAATCGATCACCAGAAAAAATCCAAGGAGCTTCATCATAAAAATCTATACTTATGGTGCATAAGAGCTTCATTTTCATCATTTTGAACTTACGTTATTTGGATGATAACTTATCATCAGAACTATTCTAGAATCTAATAACAATTCCAGCAGCGTTTGATGTTAAAAATACCATGTACAAATTGGCAATTGACTATAAAAAACGCCCGCATGTGATGTCGCTATATTTAGAGTCGCGGCAATGACATGCGCTTCCGCGGATCTATACCTATACATCCAGGGTTATGTTGCGATGGAGCCTAGATGTCAAGTGATGTCAAGTATGATGTCTGAAATTATTCTATCCGTAAGAGATGTTCGGAATTTCGGCAAGTTTTGTTAATGGCAATAAACTTAATTCAGCTGGCGTTGTATTGTTATAGTGGCTTCTTTAGAACTAAGTAAATAATTACTTAGTTATTAATATTAAAACAAATATGGTGACGCATTATGAAGATTTTTCCCTGTGCCATCTGACACAGTAGAATTTTTGTTGACTTGCTCTCGAATTGCAACGCAATTGCAACGCAAAAAAATTGGTCCATTTGCAATTGTAGAGAACCAATGTGAAACATTTTCGGCGCTTGTAGTCGTTAAAATTCAGTTCTCATTTCAAGTCAAGGAAAATGTCAGGAATTTCATCATGGTAGTTAAATGCAAAAACGTGTCTCTTGCCTGCATCTAACCCTACAGTTATGTCAGAACTCAACTCTCTAACCACACCGAAACTAAGTAACTTTCAAGCATAAAACTAACTTAACGACTCCGGATATAAATACCGCGCATCCCTACGTGCGCTTGCGCATGGTAACGACCCAAAAACGATAAAGCCATTAGCATAAACCGCGTTTATGGCTATGGATAATCGACATTGTTCTGAACGCGTTGTGAATGGATTAATCGGTTAAGATTTCTATCAGCTTTATGGTTGTACAAGGATTTGTGCATTGTGGCTCTATTAAGTGCAATGCATGTTGTTTGTTTGCATAAATGGGTTTAGTAACTTCCGCCTTGTTCTGTAACCCTTCAACCTTAACTTCGAACTCCTCCTATTTCTTCTGATTAATTTCGTTGCGAGTCCAATGACAGTTAAACTTTCCCCCGGGACAATAAACTTGACCTTCACTGGTTGGGTTTTTATTGGCGGTCAAGCTGTAGATCCTGGCTACACAGGAGTTGCAGCGGTGGGTAAGAGTCGTGGGAATAGTCCCGTAACCCTTCAAGCCCTGCGAATTGTTACGCGGTCATATGCGACCGCTTGGGGATTGATGGAGTCTGTCCCATGGCATATTTTCCTGTTTTCTCCGAAGTCCAATATCTCTATACCAACGTTTATCATAATTGTTATAGTTAGATCATAATCGATCTAGGCGCAAGAACGTTATTAGATATCATTTTCGTCTAGACTACAGCTGTCATCCTTAACAGCTGATAAGGCTAATTTATACCCACCATCTGTTTACTATACTAGCTTCAAAATAAACCGCATCGACACGAAACGGGGATATTTTCTGGCCAATAGCCAAAGCATTAACGGTCAAGGTGAATGTCAAAATATAATACACATGGATTGCTTGCAAGTGGTACGAATATTCCCACGTCCATTCGTATTATGTTTCTAAAAATAAATAAGGAATATCGTCACATTGGAGTTTTGTCTTTAGTATTATTTCTAGTTTCGTCTTTTGCTTGCTAACGCCCGTATTCACAAACATTACTATGAAGTCTCACAGTGCGCGTGGACGCACAGGGTGTTTCGTAATCACAAAGCTCTATTCAACGCTGTGCGTTCGATTTGCTGCTTCAATTAAGCAAGCATCGTTTGTGAATACGGGCGTAAGTTTACGCAGAGAGACAGTGGTTTTTTATCTTCTTATGGGTTTCAGTTCTTATTTTTGGTACACCTAGACTATAGTCAGTTACCGTGTTAGTATAGAGAAAGCTTTGTGCTTATCCTAAAAGCTGCAGAAAAGAAAACCAAGCGAAAAGTTGGCTAATTTCGACTGGGGTCAGTTGGAGAATTGGATAAATCGAAGATGATCATTTTGCTTTCTAGCTTTGTTCTTTTCTTCTTCTTCTTATCGTGTCGACAACAAACCTACACAGTGTCAAAACAAGAGTGGCGTTGTCAGCAGCATTTCTTAATTTCTCCTGCGTGCAGTTGCTCGGGCACTCAAGGCACGACATCATGTGCTTCTTCGAGTGGGGAACAAAACCGCACCTGCACTCCATGTTTGAGCCATCCAAGAATCCTTATGTTCTTCTCTTATTCCCTACCATTCACACTTAGTTATTATTATTACTTTGAATCATCCAGTTCGTTATGCCAGAGAAAATATTGACAGTTTTTGTGTTCGAATCTTACAATCATGGACACTTTAATTTCAATTTCTTTTGTTCATTTACATTTAAATAACCCGTGTAATTATTTATTCTTTAATTCCACATTTTCCACAGTCGGGAAAGCGTATAATCGCTTTGATGACACTAATTATAGATTGTGTCAAATTGGTCATGGTGTTTGACATCTAACCACGCAGATAGAAAGCCAAGATTGTTGATCGTTGACAGTTTGCTTTTTAAATGCTTTTTGTTTAAATAGAAGAGGGGCCAGCAAATATATGTCGCCATGATGGCTAGCAATTACCATAACCTATAGCAATCTGGCACATGTTGAAGCCGTTGAACGATACAGACCACAAACAATTTGAAAATTTCTTCAAAACAGAGCAACTAGCTGAAAATGTAGTTTTCTGTTGTTAATTGTCATCTCATCACTTTCACGGTTTAAAAATAAAATTGCTTCATCGACGAAGAAAAAAATTATAAATGCTTCATAAATAATTAATAATTTTAAATCCCTGTTATGTATTAAATAGAGTTTCTGAAAGTAATTGAGCAATATCATACACTTAGTGGATAATAATCTAATACAAAAGATGCAAGAACATCTGAAGCCGATTAGTAGGTGTTATCATCATCATCATCTCTATCATAGGACGTCCACTGCTGAACATAGGCCTCCCCTAATGCTTTCCATGTTGCCCGGTTGGTGGCGGCCTGCGTCCAGCGCCTTCCTGCTACCCACGCTGCGTTTTCCGGTACGCGGCCTCCACTCCAGAACCTTGCTGCTTCATCGGCCGTCAGTTCTGCTTACTATGTGCCCTGCCCATTGCCACTTCAGCTTGCTAATCCATTGGGCTATGTCAGCGACTTTTTAGTAGTAGGTTAGCGGTAGCATATTTCCAATGACTCTGACATACAGGCCGGCGCCAGAAATCTTATCTCTAGTTCCTTCGCGGAAGGATGTTAAAATTGTAAATTTGCAACCAGCAACTGCTGTTATCGCTTTAGGAATACATAATGCAAATGTTCACAGCAATTATTTATCGTTCTAACTCATAACTAGGTCAAGGTGGCAGATATGAAATAACTACGATAACTGTTCAGCGAATATTATTTGGTTAAATGTTAAGACAAGGTTTAAACTGTTTTAATCACAAGAATAATCATATTTTATGATTTGTCTTAAGACTTAGGAAAAAGGATGTACCTACTTACTACGAACGACATTAATTAAGCAAAATAATTGTCCATCTCATGTAGTCGAAGAAAATTGTAATTCGATGACAATGAATAAAAAATTTTCTTCGTCAAATGTGGATTGCACTAATAATAAAAACAGACAAAACAATTTTAATTAAAACAAAAATACTGATAACTAAATGCATGAAATGCTAAGTTCGGTAATAAACTTTTTTTTAATAGTTTTCAGTAACAAAGCAGCATCAAAACATCATTCTAAATTCAAATCTGATTCTGGCCAGATTGACGTCAGTCCAATAAAAAAATCAATTTACGGCCAGTTAGTAATCCATGTGTCAAATAAAAAAATAAAAAGACAAGAATGGCCGGTGGGACACCTGCCATGTGTAAAGATATCTTTGATCAAATTAGAATCTTTGATCAAATTAGAAGCCGATCGATAGAAGAGTGATAAGCCGACTTTTTAACACAATTTGAAGTTGAAAAGTTTTTAAACTAGTCCATGTCGTGTTAATTTATAACATTAGAGATGACGTAGATTTTACTCTCGATTAAAAAGAGATAGAATTTCCTGGGACGTGAAGGTAGAATTTTTTTTTCAGTGGACTTGCCGTCTCTACAAAAAGTGCCTTAAATCTATACCTAATTACTGCAACTACGGACTTGTTATCAGTTACACAGGTAAATGTTAAATGTTTGTCCAAACATTTGGTGACAAATTGGAAAGGTATCGCCAACATCAGCCGATAAGGCGTTGAACACAATAGATGGGTTAGCACAGCGGGCGAGCAAACTGATAATGAGACGGTGTGCATCAGCCTAATATTGACTGACGATCGACATTTCATATTTTTTGGGTCCGTAGGCAGAGTTTTACACTTTACCAGAAGTTGAAAGTTAAAAAAAAGTTCAATTTTAACTTTTAAGAAAGAAGTTATTGAAAATGTTGCGTTTAAATAATCATTTTACGCGTTCACTTTCAGACTAACGTGAGTTAGTTGACATAAGTGGTTTCCGGTGAAAGTGAGTTTAAGTGCAAGTAAATTATTTTAAGTGTGGCATGTCGCAGATTTTCTGTAAGTAATTACTGGGGCAAATCGGTTTCCGTATTTCTAACATCTAAGCAAGAGTGACAAATAGGGCAGAAAATACTAAAAGCGCCTTACTTGCATACAGATTATTAAACTAGTGTTTGAATTGCATGATTTTTGCATTTCTTCTCGTTCTTATTATTCTTATAAGATAGATAAAATGTTTATTTTCAAAGCAAAAAGATTTTAAGTGAAACAGACAACGGAAGACAAAAAGGAAGTAGGTTCAAAAAAGTTTATTCTACGGAACTCTCCTTCACATAATCTGAGCTCTAGCGGTTTTTTCGTGGCTTAAGTGTGAACATTCGGATATGGCACGGTCAGTGACATCACCGAACTGCAACTAGAAAGAGAAAAAGAAATAGGCGCCTCTTTTTTGTGAACACTTGGGCAAACAACAAAGGCGCAGGCAAAGAGAGCTCTGCAAAGTGGGTTATTTTACAGCATTATTACTGCGTTAGATACATAGATGACGAAGGCTTATGAAAAAAAAGGCTAGACCAATAATGGAGATGACTGAAAACAATATGGATTCATCGGTTATTAATTTTATAAAAAACAAACAACAACTACTTTGGCAATTTCTATCTTCATTCAGATGAGAAGTAAGGTTCGTTCATTCGTTCGTTTCAGCCCCAGCGGCCATCAGCTCTTCGAGCTATGTGCCCCGCCCGCTACCACTTGATTTTAGCGATTCTGCGGGCTATGTCAGTCACTCTGGTTCTCCTACGGATTTAAGGTTGCCTATAGAAAAATAATCATAGATACAGATACAGAGAGCAAACTAGGGGATAGTATCTCTCTTGGAAGCCACAGCTACATTTCTTGACTCGCTTGGATATGGGACTAATACCACATTTCGATCCCTCCATTGCAACTTCTATGCAGCCAGTCAATGATACCCAGCGAATTTTGAACAGTACAAGGTTTCTAATATTATTCTCTTGGAACTCGTGACGAATTTATACGGAAGAATAGAAAAGAAATGCTCTACTATTGCTTACCGTGACAACCGGCAATCCGAGGCCAATGATGTACAGCATGACGTTGGTGACAGTGGACTCCTTGTAGGGGTGCTTGAGGGACTCATCGTCGCAGAAGAAGCCCCGGTTGTACGGCACGCCCCATAGGTAGAACGCGAGGATTAGGAAGCCAACTGCAACAATGATAAGAAAGAATTAGTAAGTACTGCTAATGTATTTAGTCCTGAAGTCTTGATTCTTAGCTAGTATGCCTATTAGTAAGAAAGGAAGATAAATATTTTTGGTTCATACAAAGCTGATAGATATTAAAGATACAGACGAAAAGTCTGATGTGATGGTGATCAAATTGTTGAAACCGATGCCACGCAAGAAGAAGAGTTAGTGGAAGACTGGAAGCGCATCATCATGATCTTAGAGTATTGATTAATAACATCACGGCCATGGAAAAGAAAAACGAATCAAATGTTAAAAATAAAGTTATATTACACAAAATAGCTCATGAAAGTTCTATCTTAATTAAGTAACAATATCTAATGATAACTATTTAATGATTATGTTCGATTTACAAGTTACGATTTATTTGGGGCTAGATTATTATTTATAGATAGCGCTGTGTGAAATTGTCCAAAGATATTTATTACAACACCCCAAAATACTTAATTACAAGTTGTAAAATAATGATTAAACATTGTAAAAACGCTACTCTAATTACAACCACAGCCCTCATATCCTAATAGAAATGAGGGAAACGTAACACTTAAAAAATGACAGTCACGCAAGACAAATTACTGTAACACATCGACTTAATAATCAAACCTGCTATTAACGACTTTGGAGATCATTAAAAAAGCTCCATTCGGGATGTGAACCGTCAACCTCACGAGATATCTACATCTTCACTCTTAACACAAAGCAATACAGCTCAAAATGGATCTACTTTATAGGTTGACTGTACGCCAAAAAGGAATTTAAATTGGTATAGTGAACCAACCCCATTGAGAAGACGAAATTAACTATTGTTTCACGGATTGTTTCTTGTCCAAACACATCGGGGAATAGACAAAAAACAGCAGGTATGGGGAGAGGGCAGAGATATAAAAACTGTGGAAGCGATTCGATCGTTTAAAATTGACAAGATTGAAGAAGTGATGGGCCAATGGATTGGATGTTGATGAGAATGCGAAATAATTACGGTTTAGAACATTAATTTCATGAAAAAGAATTTACAATTCATTTGTTGGTGAAATATGAATATTTGTTAGTAAGACAAGTGCCAGTGCAAGTGCCGGAAATAATTTGTTCCCTAAAAACGCAAGTTCATCGCCATCAACCAAAAGAAGAAGAAGAAGGTTTGTTCCCTAAGTCGAAGTGAAGTTTGTGAAATTAGGGCTTTGTTGAGTTGCCACGTGTAGAGTTAGAAGCTTGATTCTACATATTGAGATCTAATGTCTTTATGACAGTTGAGCTGGTTGTATGGTCTTATCTTGGCAATTTTTACTCGTGGCCCGGGAATTACTTTGATAATAACACTACCTGGGTCCATGAATTTAAAAACAACGTTAAAGGACCAACAGTAATCATAAATACTTCAACGCAGAAACATTTATATGTTTACCTACTTTTTAGTAAAGACAGAAACGTATCGCATTCTTAGATATTGGATAAACAGCAATCAGCAAAGCAAATAAACCCAATGCGTACAGTTTGTTTAAATGTGGTTTCAAAGTACAGGTGGTGAAAGTTGTATTTGCGATGTAATGAAATTAACGAGCTAACAGATCTTCAGTCAGAGAAGTGTTAAATATTTTGAACCAAAACATTTATTTAGTTAATTGATACAGAGATTAACGCAGATTCATTAAAACAAGATGGAGAGTACAATAATAAGGTTATCTCAAAAGATCCTTTCCAACCAATAACTTTCCTGCAGTACGGGAATATTCACACTTTTCGTTCCCACCGCTGCAACTCCTGTATAACCAGGATCTACAGCTTGACCGCCAATAAAAACCTAACAAGTTTGTCCCGGGAAAAGTTAAAGTCATTGGACCCAACAGCCCAACATACCGCAACAAAATGAAGCAGAAGAACATAGGAGGAGTTCAAAGTTAAAATTTCCTGGAGTAGAGATTGAATAACCTGTTGATGATGATGAAAGTTCGTAATATGGAGATTAAAGAGTATGAAGATAGAAATCTAAACAAAAATATTAGTCTGCAGTGCTGTAATATTTAAATACTATAAAACTTTCGTTTTTAACAGCTCCTAAAAGGTATGCCTCATCCAGGTTTCATATTCCATGACAGTCCAAACCTTTTGTCATGGATCCGGGTAAAAATAACAAACAGTGCGTACGGCGCACATTATCGAGTTACGGGCTGCGCGGGCGCACCACTCACGAGCTCTTACGATAATTGCCGATTGTGATTGACTCACAATTTAGACTTGATCGGCAGGTGGATGATTGGGACGAACTTTGATTATGTTATTTTTATAATTGTCAGTCTATTTTTGGGATGAAATTGAGTTTATAAATATGCCTTGAGGGCTAAACGTTAAAAGGATTTTGTAAAATTTTGGGAGTTGATCTACAAGGACTTTTAAAAGTAAAATACAGAGATGTAGAGCTTATTTTGGTATTAAAATATGCTTTCTAAATAAACCTAAACACAAACGTTAAAATTGTAAAAGAAATATTTATGGGTTAACAAAATGCAAACAGTGGAATCTACCCCTTCATCAAACTTGACCAGGTGTTCAAAGGACACGTCAACAGATGTCTTTACTCAAACGGTAGCCGAAACAGTGTTGCTATTGATAAAAACATCTACAACTTTTTAATAGGACGCTCAAACCTTGAGGAATGTTTCTCGTAAAAATATTTCAAAGAGAAAGACGAGTCTGTTTATTTTTAATACAGTTAGCTATAAAATATTAGAACAACGAAATAATGGCGAGTGGATTGACTATATCAATAAATTAGAAGTCAAAGCAGAATGTATAGAGAAGGATTTAAATCAGTAATAGAATTTATTTCAAAAAAGGTGATGATGATATCCTTTATTTAATTTTCATGATTACACCCCAACCACGCCCGAAACGACCTTTTTATGGTGTTACTCTCACTAAATCAATTTGGTTTAGATAAAAACGTATAGCAAAAGATATTATGAACAAAATTGTAAAATGTCCATTATTTTAAACGTTTGATTACGTATTACATTGGACAGAAGTACAGAACCTTTCATTTATTACTTTGATATCTTCGAATTACTACCTGATTGCAGAATTAGAGTAAATCTTTCGTGCCTTTTTATGGACTTTTATTTATGTTTTGAACTCTAAAAAGCGTGTTAAAAAGACCTGTGACTATCGAGTTAAGATCAATTCAAGAGAATAATGGGTTAAATCATTACCAGTTAAAATATCCATTACTATCCACATATACACGTAGATAATTGATATGTCAACACCATTAACTAATGGTACACCAAGAACATTTACCTTAGGTCAAGAGTTAACCATCCAAAAAGGGACAGGTCAAAATGGGGTCCTTTTAGGGGAAAATTTTGATTTTAGTAATAATTCCAAAACAGTTCCGAATCTATTTTTGAACAAACTTGGTATACAAATTCTCAAAGTGTGTTAGTGATGTTAAAATTGTGTAAATACCTATGTATTATTTTCAATTCTCATGTTAGGTATGTATTCTGTCTGTTCTGTTTACTTTTACTGCATTAACTTATGTCATTTAATCATTTAATAGCTCAGGTATTTACCGTATCATAATTTAAAACGGTTTTCCCTAAACTGTATACATAAGTTTTATAGACAACAACTCTACATTATGTAGCATTCAGTGCCTATCTAGGTATATTCATACAAATTTAAAATTACAAGGGAATTAAGATATCGATGAACAAGCATAATTATGCAAATCACTCTTTAAGATGGATCAAGTGCAGCATCAAAGAAAAAACAAGAGCAACTCCATTCATTTTAATCTGCACTAGTCACTATTTCGAACACGTTTCCAAACAAAAAAACATCGTTCCACGGCCCAATCCAAACATTATCGTAAGAAAACCCCTCATTACCATATCAATAAACACACAGACGAGGCGAGAGCAAATATAATTAGGCAATATAGCGGGCATCACTTCTTCAAACAACAGGTTGGGGTATGAGGAATAGGGATACCAGGAGTTTGGATGCGAATGAAACTGGAAAAAAATACTATTTAGGTACTCCTTACAAGGAGGTGCTTTTTATACTAAAAGGCTCGTATTCACATTAAAAATAAATGTTAAGTGGTCAATTATCTTGTCCAGTATGAATTGACTCTGCCAAATATGTCGAGCGACAGTAAACGACAACAATGTTGTACAACTTAGCACGACATGTATGTATATAACTTGATAAGAATTTTATGTTGGTGATGATACACTACACATCATTCTATCTTGTATATCTATACTTATAATAAATCTGTAGAGAGGTCAATTCTGTACATGAAATATATTTTCAAAATAACAATCAGGGGGTGATTAGTGATCGATACTGATGCCAAAAATGCAATCAGTAAAATTTTTGTCTGTCTGTCTGTCTGTCCGTCTGTCTGTCTGTCTGTCTGTATGTTCCTTATAGAAACAAAAACTACTTGACGGATTTTAACGAAACTTGGTACAATTATTCTTCATACTCCTGGGCAGGTTATAGTATACTTAGGAACTCCCACGGGAACGGGAATTAGCGGGAAAATCCTTTTGTATGAAAAATCTAAACCGCTTAAGTTAGACGCTTGAAATTTGGCATGCAGGTACCTTAGTAAACGTAAAGCTTAGTTACACCAGGATATTGCAAAATTCCCACGGGAACGGGAGTTAGCGGGAAAAAACATTTGTATGAAAAAATCTAAACCGCTTAAGATAGATGAAGGGGGTAAAACGGGATCCACGCGTACGAAGTCGCGGGCGGCCGCTAGTTCTAAAAATAAAAGAGTAATAAAAATAAAACTATACATTTTTGTTGCAAATACGGCCCTATGGCTAGGGTTGCCAGGCGTCCGGATAAAGCCGGACATAGTTAGACTTTTTGATTGCGTGTCCGGCCAAAATAACCGGTGTCCGGCTTGTCCGGCTTTTGTTAGGCCTTTTACATTTTGCAAAAAGCCCTCGCGGCTCGTCGCCAGATACACGACTCGCGCTCTGTCAGTAGTAGGGTTGGCAGGTGTATGGCTCCCCCCCTCCCCGTCACATGTCCGGCTTTTAGGGTAAAATGTCCGGCCAAATGAAGCACAGAGTCCGGCTTTTGTGTGTTTGGACCTGGCAACCCTACCTATGGCGACGAAATAAGGTTGTACAGTTTCAGCTTGATATGCTGTATGAAATAGACGTTTATATGCGTTCCATTCACGCTCCATTCACAAAACGAGACCACCCAGAATTCGCGCGTCGTCCCAATCTATTTATAATCCGTGGTCACTTCACAATCGCACGCTACCAATAATTAGTATAGAAGTTTAGGTAAAAACAAAAGACTAACGAAGGCTACTGTTGGTAATTAAATGTACTTACATTCACGCTCCATTCACAAAACGAGACCGCGCCAGAATTCGCGCGTCGTCCCAATCTATTTATAAACCGTGGTCACTTCACATGCACGCTATCATAGACTGTGAGTCACCCATCAGCGGTCTTCGAATTGGGTCAGTGACCTGCGTTGCATAATCAGTAATCTGATAAGAGGTAAGCCTGTGCGGTGTAAATTAACACTTATGTGGCTGACAGATAATGAACCTTACCACAATGGAGATAGAGTGAATGAATTTGGAGACGAGCGCTATTATTGGACGTACGTGAATATGTGCATGTCGGTTTAGTAAGGATGTGATTAAGAAATACTTACTTGGTTCTAATCTCTTTATTAGAGCCAATTAAGTTTGGTTATGAACTAACTAGTTTTAGGCTGCTGAAAGACTGCTAGCTGAGAGAGAGAATAAAAAAATTAAACAGACAAACCAGAATCTTCTACTTATATCGATCACCATCATCATCATCTCAGCCATAGGACGTCCACTGCTGAACATAGGCCTCCCCCAATGCTTTCCATGTCACCCGAAAAACGCAGCATGGGACGTCCACCCACAAGGTGGACCGACGACATCATAAAGGTAGCAGGAAAGCGCTGGACGCAGGCCGCTACTTATATCGATAGATCTTACAAATTCAATTCAGGCAGAGCTACGGGTAAAACATATCATTTCTTTTCTTAATAAAAACGTTAATAAATTAACTCTAATGTATAAAATATAGAAAGTCTTTACATAAACGTAAAGCGCCTAGTGTGCTATCAATGACTAATCACAGTCAATAATATTATTGTATCATTTCCTTCGAAAGAAAAAACGTTATACTTTCAACGCGCATTACATCTCTCTTCCCGATTTGTTAATAATAAAAGTTAATGTCAATTAAACAAACGCGTAAATAAAATAGACTGACTGAAATTGATACGAAATAACAATTGAAGAAGGTGAAGCAGGTCCTGCCCATGTAAACTAAAAAGTGTTATTTTCAACCGACTTCAAAAAATGTCTAAAAGTATGTTTTTTTTTTTTTTTTTTTCTATGTTTTGTTACGCGATAACTCCGACAATTATGAACCGATTTGAACAAATCTTTTTTCAGCGTATAGGTAATACCTCAAGGGTGGTCCCATTTAAATTTAATAATAAAAAAAACAACCCCAAGGGTGGAAAATTGGGGATGAACTTTTTTATACGCAATATCTCCGCCGATTATAAAAAAAAAAATAAAACCGACTCCAAAAAACCTACACTAAAACGTAGAAAAATAATTACTAATTACCTACTTATTTATTAGGACGAATTATTAATATTTATGTAGGTATACCATGATTGATACTTTTGGAGTCGGTGCAGGCAAACTTTACATGTTTCATAATCTTGGCACCGACTCCAGAAGTATCAATCATGGTATACCTACATAAATATTAATAATTCGTCCTAATAAATAAGTAGGTAATTAGTAATTATTTTTCTACGTTTTAGTGTAGGTTTTTTGGAGTCGGTTTTATTTTTTTTATATAAAAAAGTCGTAATAGAAATACCTAATTTTAATGTCAAAAGTGATTTACCTTTAAACGAAATGTAAAGATACAAGAATACAATTTCTAAACATTTTCAAAAAAAATTGCTAGAGACCATAAATATCTCATGTAGAGTCATATTTCTGACTATCTATACGCCTTAAGAGTAACTCTACAAATCATATCCAAATAAACTCCTACCTGTAAGTCAATATGTGGCATGGCCTGTTTAAGTAAATTTGATACAGTAGGCACAGCTTGCACTTGATGTACATACTAGTTATACTAGACTCCTCCATTACGATTCTAAAAAGGTGTCTAACACGGCTAATGCATCGAAAGTGAACGGTGTTCCTACTACATTCAATTCGACTGCACCAAACGTTACATCACAGTTATAAATTAAACTAATCGAATTGAATGCAGTTAAGGAAACAGTTATTTTAGTAAAGAAAAATAAAATGTAATGTTAATAGCACAAGACACTAATGGTTCGTTCAAAAATAAAGTGGTCATGTGGTTTAATTGATACGTAGTTTTTTAATTTAAAAATAAACAACCGAAGATAAATTGTGAAGTGAAATAGCTGTTGGTTCTTAAAACATTTCGGAACGACAACATTTATTTTACTTAGTTAAGAGCAGTTGGAATTGCTTAAAATAGCAGCAATTTAGACGATGATGCAAGATAGAGAGAAATAGATTAAGCAAAAAAAAATTGATTCAAACTTAAGACAAAACAAGAAAATGATGAAAATACATAAGATATTTAGTAACACGGATACCACTACAAACTTGCTCTGCATTTTGATAATAACCAGAAAAGTTATAAATACAATATAGTGAAAAAAAAAATGATTTCAAAAAGTGAAAGGTTGTTTCTAATAACAAGCCTGAAGCTGCTAAAGAGGTATAAAAAACATATAAAATAAAAAACATACTTAAAGAATATAAACAAAACATGGCATACAGCGTTAACAGCAACAGCGTTAATGCCAATGACTTATTTCTATTGCAGAAAAAGTGTATAAGAATCATAGCCCAAATAGATAACACACAGAGTTGCAAACCTTATTTCATAAAATACAAAATAATGACCCTAACAGCAATATATATCCATGACCTATGCTCATTTGTTTATAGAAATACACATTTATTCAAAAAAATGCAAGACACACATAACGTTAATACTCGACACAAAGAAAAGCTATGCCTCCCATACTCCAGAATAAAAATGTTAAATACCAGCCCATATTACATGGCCATCAAGTTATTTAATAAACTACCACAAGAAATAAAAAATGAACAAAAGTACACAATATTCAATAAAAAGTTGAAACAATACTTAATAAATAAATGTTACTATAAATTAGATGAATATTTAAATAATAAATAAAATAATAATACAGGACTGATTTTGTGATAAAACTAATACACTAACGTAAACTGAATAACTTTTAATGGCGCTCTGGACTGTAAATAAATACTTAAAATATAATATTATACTTACCTACAAAATAAATAATTATATAGCATGCATGCAGCTCTCCAAAAAATTTGCAATACCTAAACTAGGTTACTAAGTTTTAAGCACTGTATTTAGTTATAAGACCTTATGTACCTACACTTAGTGAGCAAATAAATGAATATGAATATGAATACGTTAAATTTTTACCAAGTCACGTTGCTATATGAAGTCACTAAACAGGAAACCACATCAGTTACATCAAAGAAGCTCAAGACTCGAAGTGCACGATACAGAAAATAAACAAAAACAAATGAGAGAGGATAATTTATGTGCGCTTTCACTGTACAAACAGTTTTATGGGCGACCGATTGATTTCTTTGGCTGCGGCCCTTTGAAGATCATCGGGACACATGTAAACATGATACCAGATCTTCAGAGCATGTTCATTGGCTCTAGGGATGGAGATTTATTCACTGAAATATACATGTACTTTGCCTGCATCCATAATATTATTGAAACCGCGTCATTTATCAACCTTATTATGATGGCATTGGAATATGAATTTCTATCTTTCTCTCTTATCCTCTAGTATTTATATGTCTTGGAACATACTTTTAAAATGATTTATGTACATAGCCTTTACACCTGGATGATTTCAGCGATGATGATTGATGATTGAGTCACCCCCCGCGATGCTAAGATTCTAGACTACGATCCAACCGAAAACACAAATTTTTTAGGCTCATATTGTAGTGTTGTGTTAATAAAAAGTGTTTTATTATTATGAGTCTTAGAGACTGAAAAAATCCAAATTGGCACAAGCATGATTAGATAATAAAAACCAATAATAAACCTCATGATCTCATTCCAGACATGGAAGATATTTTGATATAAATCACGTGTCCATTATAATGTAACACAATAACGGGAAAACAAGCCAGATCTGACTACGGATAAGGTCACAGATTTAAGTGCACTTTGGACTGCATTAAATATGAGTTAAGCCAGTGACATCATGGCGATCGAATTTCCTACAAACGCTCGAGTATTTTAGATCCCTGATAGTTTTATTGCGGAAGCATAAGAGTCAGATTCCAATGGTAGCGATATAGCTGGCGATGATAAATCAGAGAAAATATTAGTAGTAGGTGTTGCCAAACCGAGGTAAATGAACTTTGGTATAAAAAAAGGTAAACAGCCTATTCAGAGAGCGGATTAACCGGTTCTAAGGATGTCTCTGGACCGTAACGTGTAAGTATTTTGTTGTTTTTATTTTGTAACAGGCACTACTTTTGCTATGTTCTTTACATTATGGGAATTTTTATCGATTGTGAAGTTAGGATTACTTGAGAATCTGTTCAATCTTACAATGTAATTTTCATTTTAGTTGTGGTTATTATTTGGCCCGAGAAGTTTGGAGGAAGAGATATTAAACGCCATTTTTTTGCACAAATAAAGATTTTTCTGCGAACTATAAGCCTTGCACGTAACGTAAAATATCAAGCATGTAGAGAATAATTCAACAGTATGATATACATCCGTGTTAGAAAAACTAGTTCAATTAGTGAATCACAAACTTTCGTAGACGTAATTCATCTACCCATTAATTTCGGCCAGCTGTCTGTCATTCTTGCTAGAAACAACAGAACCTACATACCAGCTCCACAAATAGTAGCTTTGACAATATAGATGACTATGCTCTGGGATGCGCTTGCGCATACTGTTTGACCACAAACTGCTGTTCACACGAGAACACCAGTCACTTGAACAAACACCAGAAGCCATATATCAACCGAAGACTCTAATGGAGCCAACCAGTTATTAATCTAACATTTTCTAATACGCATCCATTGCTTAATTAGGGCGGCATGACTTTTAACTCGATTAGAAATATGCGTTATACTTATTTGGCTTTCACGACGTTTATTTTTCTGTAAACTAATTGTTTTTTTGCCCTCAATTCACCATCCATCATTTTAATTGAAAAGCAATTGATTTTATTTTGGACAGATGGAAAAAAATGTGCCACTGAAACGGATGTAATATCATAGCAAAAACTAAAATCATGTTCAAATAATTGATTCAAAATAAATCACAAACGAATTACTAAAATAGGAGAGCAAAACAAATATAATCCAAAAACCGTAATTGATCATAGACTCATTTATTTTTAAATAGATTTGATTTGATTTTTAGACCATGCTTTTACTGAGGATCCATATAGGTACATATAATAACAGATAAATAAATATAATAATAGTCATGGATATGCCTTAGCATGCTTTTGAATTATTTTACATGTTTAGTTTCCCATAAAAGGTTCACCACTATTGGAGTAACATAAAATTTAACTGCTTTGAATCAATGAATAATTATCCAAAGATAAATAGGGAAACCAACCAACAATTTGCAGAGAAAATGATATTGATTTCATTATAATAGTAAGAGAAACTAATGCCTGTGCTGAATCGTGTTCGTTTACTCGTGGGTTACAAAACCCCTCAATTTGCAATACCAGCTGTAATATACGGGGACTTTGACCGCTGTAAATATTACCAAAAAGCAGTTAGACACAATGCCTCACAATTGCTGCCTCCGGTTACAACGATAATGCGCGTTAAAGTCCGTTCACACTTTACGCGAACGATCTGAGCAAATCTGAAACGTCACTAAGAAAATCTCCAATATAATCTTTAATCAGAACCAGGGACCACCACACCATGGCATTCAGTTTTAGAAACCTAAAAGGATATAATGATCTGCAATTCAATGCAATTTTATGGCGCAAAAAGAAGGATAATATAACATTATGTTTTAAACTAGATTATGATAAGTATTGATTTATTGATATGTCCCAATCAATAAACTGAAGGTTTCAATTACAATTTATTTGCCTAAGATACAAAAGAAATCTTTAAGAGTCTAGCAAAATGCGAGTCTACCCAACCTATACATTCTTGCTAAATATAGCCAGTTTCGTCACTGAAATATAATAATAACTTTACGGCAGCATTTTGCGGTTTACTGTTAGGTACAATATTAACCTATTTTCACAAATCACAGCTTCATGCGAATTCTCGTAATCGGCAACGAATCGCGGCAGTGTAGATGTGGCTTAATCGTGTTCCATAATACATGCTGCGCGCGCGCTCAAATAAAAACAACCATTGCTGCATGAATGGACGCGCTGTTTCCAACTTCCAAGGGGGTATTAGGTAGCGTTATGGCGACTTGAGTTTGTTACCATGACTTGTAAGGAACTGGGTTTTAGAATAAAAGGAAAGGGTACAAAATATCGTTCGATTTAATATTGTTAGACTCTACATTCTGTGTTTTAAAAACCTTTTCCCAGAATTATTAGGCAATCCAGGAATATTGTGTTACGGGACTATTCCCACCTCTCGTTCTCACCACTGCAACTCATGTGTAGCCAGGATCTACCTACAGCTTGACCGCCAGTAAAAACCCAGCCAATGAAAGAAATATTGTGTTAGTGGAAAATTTTAATTCCGAATAGAGGAAAAAGTCATATAAATTGATTAACATCTTCCAATATCATTCATGTAGATAAATGAAGTACGTAAGTAATTTAAGAAATTAACACATTAATAAACCACAAGATAGCGCATTGGAAATATACTTTTTTTTTTAACAGCTACACAAATATAGACGCGTAGGTGTTGACATTTACAACAGTTGGAGACAGCTTGCTATATTTTTAAGATATCAGAGTTGAAAACAGACGAGCAGAAATCATCGAAATAAAAAATAGACGAAAGAGAACACAGCTGTATCAAAGTTCTTATTACAACATAAATAAAATTCTAGCTGGCAAAAAACAAACTAGCACTGCAAATTCTGAAGTTACAAAACTCAATTAAGATTTGCTAACCGATACAAATTACAGGAAACGTACTACATTTAAACCAGGCAATAGGCGCAATCTAGCACATTGACGTAGTAAAATAACAAATAAGTAAGAACTGCCATCTGTAGAAATGACCTAAATTGTAACTGTAATTGTGATAATAAGTTAAATTGACAGTAATACACCATACTTTATGATTGTCATACGTAATAGGACGTAAGTAACGCACTGGTCATTTAGTCCAGGGCCCAATGACCTCGGGTTGAGACATCTGACTATAGAATACGTTTGGGATATAATTGCCCCATATCAATATTGGGAATGTAAATGTAAGTGATATGAATGATGCTGTGGTATTTAAAGAACAGTTGGATAGCTCGTTTAGTCGTTTGACATCAGGCAGAGTCGCTATAAGTGAAATAAAAGATAAAGCGTTACATAATCATTATGAGACCTCACATTTAAAAGCAAAAGAGAAAATACTGATTTGATAAAATCATGGTAAAACCTACGAACGATATAGAAGTGTACAAAGTCAATGATCCTAAACAAACAAAAAATAAACATACAGTTAGTTCTAATGTTATGTATAGCCAGATCATACTATAAGCATGAAACAAATACATGAAATCTAGGAGCTCGCTCGCAAACGAGCGTTTCGCACTCACGCGCACATGTTGATTTACATAATTTATAATAATCATGCGCAAGCGCAGACAGACTTTAAAGGAGTATACGAGCAGACTATACGCGCGAGAAACGAGAAAATCTGTCATTGTCACTGAGAATCCTTTTAAAAAGGTTATGTTTTAAACATCCAATGCAGATCATATTCATAGTTAATTACTACACTTTCTATTTACTCGTTCTAAATGAAAAAAATGTGTTAAGAATCTAATTAGTAGAATAATTAAGTTTGATGATGTGGAAAGACTACCTAAAATCAATCACATTACGATCTAATTACAACGAATTTATGAATCACACAGAAATCGCAAGTAACATACTTTTACATACCGATAAAATAATCAAACTGTTCATCAGCGATTCAGGTAAAAACGAAAGTAATTTACAAACGTTTAAAGATCATAATGATACTCTATTTGCAGTTAATTTAGATAGAAATCTTGATCAGCATATTGATTCGATTATTTTTAGCGCTCTATTAAAGATGATTGAGACTAACAAAGTTAGAAATAAACGAGCCGTTACATGAATTGATTTGAAAACTGTGGGAAAAAGGTGATGATGTTTTCATTACTGGCGATCTGATAAAGTCACAACAAGGAAAACACTGCGTCCTTTTTTAGTTAGCGTGAGTTCAAAACGTTAAGGGAAAATTGAAATATTTAACAATTACAGTAAACGATGCAATCAATCAAACAAGTGAACATCAATTTGCTGATGAGATAATTACGAAACATTTTGTGGCCTGCACTGGAGTGTTGAGACATAAAATATAATCATCGTAAAAGCTTGCAATTAAAAAACGAACAAAATGTTTATCAGAAATTAGACAATGAAACTGCGTACAGAGATAAAAATAATTATACAACATACAGTTCTGAACAGAATAGTTTTTATTAAAGAAACCAGCAAGTCGCAGGACCGATCATTAATATGAGCCAGAATCATTTATTTGAAACCATCTGCGCACCAGCACTGACCAGGGTTAATGGTTTTAGTTTCTACGAACTATGAAGAAAGAAGGGGTTAGACATTTACATAATAATTTAGGCTCGTATTCTGTAACGACACTCACAAGTCGGTTAACACTTAATATTATATCGAAATACTAGCTGACCCGGCGAACTTCGTACCGCCTTAGCGTAGAGATTTTCTTAATATTTTTTTCCGTAAGAACCATCCTTGGACTTCCACAAACATTAAAAAAAAAGAATTATCGAAATCGGTTCAGCCGTTCACACGTGATGCCGTGACAACGCGAAACGGGTTTCATTTTTATATATATAGATTGAGAACATCCACAGGCTAGACCGAAGCTATTTGAGTCTAGTAAGTATCTGTCAATTTGAGCCCTATGTTTAGTAGTGGACGTCCTATGGCTGAAATAATTATGGCGAAATCATTAGGAAAAAATAATTTAATACATTATAAATAGGACTCACAGATATTAAAAACTATTTCTAGTGTTACAAATGAAAGCCAAAAAACCGTCCACACTCGACCATAAATACCGTGGCAGAGCATACATCTAATTCAACGTGTCCATTCACACCATAATAAAACCATCGTAAATCTTCCCTTGGCTTTATACCCCGATTATGGCCAGTTGTTAAAAGACGACATTAAAGGGAGTATCATAAGTACATATATAGAGTATCCGGGTCGAGAGAGAGCTAAAAACGCAGAAAAATTACAATTATGGTTATGTATCACAAATACGTTAAAACAATGCACTGAAACTGCTGAACTGATTTTGGATATGGATCATTCCACTGTAGACGCAGTTGCTAAAAAGAAGGTGATCTCAAAAATATAGTAGCTGTGTGAAATGTAAACGCTTTAATATTACCATGAAGAAAACCAGCCTAGACACTAGAACTTAGAAGCTCTTTTAAGAGAATAATCCTAGGACCAGTTAAGTAGAAAATTAAAGTCCAATTAAAACTCGTAAAAGGAAAATAGGCATTACAGCAGCAACTCATCGCGTGTCATATTATAATAAAACACGTTCCACACATTACGTTACGTAACAGATAAATATAAATAAATAAACAGAAGTTACATTATAAGCGGCAACGTGCAGTGGGAACGGCATTGACATTGGTTCAGTCGGACTGTTAATGAGTCATTATTTAATATGCGCGGGCGCCTCGATAAACGTTATTATAATGTCGTTCACGTTTTGTATCGGAGTTCGGAAAAAATACGGAACTTTTTGCAAAAGGCCGCAATCATACGCCAGTTCAATAAAAAGCAAAACGTGCGTTCCCCTTGATAGAAAATATGCAAGAGGGTGCATTTCTAATGTATCATAGATTTTATACGAAGAAAGATATTCATAGTCGAATGAAATACTGACTGCTGCATAAAATAAAGATGATCGTGAAACACCTCCATAACATCCAAAAATGTCATCCATATTTTATAAACTTCCATCGACTTTATTATATCAGTTGTATTTTTGGATTCTTAAAGCAGCATTGTTTCAAAGTGATTTACATGTAAATTGAGACTGCTATTGTTTTGGGTGCATTTTGGTTATGTCTTTATTGTCTAAATCGTCTCTATGAAATTCTTTATTTCCTTCTTTACGTGTTTCTTCATCAAAGATTGGAGTTTCTTTGGAATGTACGGGTGTTTTATCTTTATCAACTAGACGACCCTATTCTATATTCATGAGCGTTCGTCTTATATCGTGTACGGTGAGTGGAGGTGGCGTAGGCGTCTCCACTCTACCAACATTAATTACAACGACATCGTCTGCACTTCTACCTATTGTTTTATTGCATCTCCTCACGATAGTTTAAACAGATAAATTACTAAGAACGATGATAAGCATTGTAATATGGATATCCTATGCTGTTACTTTCCATTATGTGGTTATTCCGAGTTTTAAGTACACAGAGCTAGTTTGATTTATCATCCACGAGATAAGCTTACAAATAATCATAATAACAGCACAAATGCTTCGTAAGTAATGACCCGAATTTATCAAACAGAACTAAATGAATTTGCTTCAATTCATCAGAATCAGATGCAATTTCGATATGCATTCTTCTTTTTATATCTCCGTAAATTAATTCAGCTTCTCTGACATAAAGAATGGCAAAGGCGTATTTAAAATGCTCATTCATTTATTCGCAGATTAAAAGCCATATATCACTCTTTAGGCGGCACTGCATATTAAGATCATACTTTATAATTGTTCGGCCATTATTCTTCCATCTTGATCCCGAGGGTTTAAAGGATTCAAAGTACCTGTTGCTTAAGATACGATCTTACGAACGTGGGTGTAGTATTAAGAAATAATAAATCTTCTTTGAGCATTAATTATTTCTCATCTTGAAATGGAGGCGGCTGTGAGTTTTATTTCATTAGACAATGAGATAACATTTGATGATGATTTATTGATCATGATTAACGCCCTGTATCCATTAAAACAATTGAGATGTCCTTCTTTTGGTTTTAATGTATGTTTAACGTCTCTAAATGCTGTTGTAAAACTTGAACTGGATGGTTCTCGGAACATAGTAGTGTTTCATCATAAAATGAAATAAAGTTAATTTGAACAAAATTAACTCTGTGAGTTTGTCAGTTTGCGTAAAATTAAAGAAAATGTTTTTGTCATGAAAATTACCATGTATATTTTCTATTTGAATTTGAAATGGAGATAAAATTGTGTAATTGGAAATTTCCTGCAATTTACATTAACGCCAAGTAAATGTTGATTTCACAAATTTCTCTACATCCCACTGCTGATATTTGATGCAAATTGTGCGAACAATTGGACGTAATAAATTTTGAAATTTCAGCACTTCCTTTTTTGGTTAATGGTGGCTTGAAAACGATTAGTACAGTGCAAAAATAGTTTTGTTTAGTTAACAACGGATGTTGTTTAATAATACGCAATTAAGTAAGTGTAGAATTTCTGGAGCCCTAATTAGCTATTTCAAAAGCCTCTATAATGTCATTTTAGAAAGAGACTTTCATTATTCTCCAGTTATAGTATAACTGGACCAATTAAAGTTCCTGCACATTATGGTGTTACATACAGTTAACAAATGAAGGCATATTTCCAGGCACTTCATTATGTAGGTGGTTATTTAATTCCTGAGGTTCATAGAGTTTTACTGGGGTTTATAACATTAATTTAATAAGCTTTGTTATTGAACACTGCCATGTCCAAATTAGTCTATTAATAGTCCAGTCGTTGCTCTATTAAGTGAGTTATACTGTAAGCTATTTCAGTTTTTATTGCAACATGGCGGAACACAATTGGCTGTACTCGGTTCATCTCCGAGCTTGTAACAATTTGTGTTACGGATGCCATAATTCCATGCTTCCTTCTAGCAACCATTTAATAGGAGGGTATTAAGAGCAAATTGGCCTGTCGATCGCTGCGAAAAGTGGCCTAACAATAGGCTTGGCGTCCTAGGTGCGGTGCGTGGAAGATTACCTTAAACCGGCGTGGAGTTTGTTAGGTTCAACCTGGTATTTTGCTCTTGGTGTTGCATTCTTTTTCTAGGAACTTTCGAGAAGTTACCACACAGTGTGAACATGAGTAATAAGTTACCCACACAAATGAAGTGAGATAGATAATAATTGATAGAGGGATTACAAGCAAAATACCTCATGTTTGGGGGCCAAATTAATCCATCATCTGCTCAAATCAAAAAGGCAAGAGATCGTGCTTTTTTAGGGGAGACTAACTGCGTCTAAGAATAGACTGAGCTGAAATGATGATGATCAGTCTCTATCGTAGTTGAGACTGTAATATGCATGACAGTAGGAACAATTTAATAATACAAGTGCCTTTAGTGTCTCTGTACCTACTACAGCACTAGACACGCGAATCGTTCGCCCACATTCCCGAGTCAGCAGGATGGCGTCGTTTAACCCCCGTCTCCGGTGATTCCCAATTGAGAGCAATCAATGTATGCAGCGAACTGCAGTACCTACACACACTTTCTTTCATTGCATACAATCTCATTGTACCAAACAATCGTATGACAAAACGAGAAGTTCCACATCTATCGGAAAATCTTGGAAAGGCTCTTTTCAACTCCACTATCCATTATTCCTTCCGTATTATTTCTGTTATCCGATTTTCTGTTTAAGTGTATTAAGTGTGTTAACAAACCCTAAGCGGTCACATGAGGCCAATGATTTCTATTGTGTCACCACGACTCGATGCACTGGTATAGATCGTTTCATCCACGAAGACGCTAGATAGAATGGTGGGGACCATTCTTCCGCTAATGTTTGAGTATTATCGGTACACGCTAAATTATCCATGAGTGCACACGTACGCTACAGTAATGACGCTCAGATTGCTCGGGAACTCCCCGCACCGCGCGCTTCCCTCGACCAAAAATTGGTGGGGCGCGTCTTCGTGGATGAAACGAAGAATACATGAAGGGCTACAGCCAGAAAAAAGGTTGGTACAGTCAGAAAAAAAATTGAAAATCCAACCATTTCTCAAGCTTCTTACTTTCAGGCTTGTAAATTCATGCTGACTGACTGACAGCAATGCTTGACTTTGAATTAAGTTTTTGGCGTAATTTAGGAATTAATTTTACGTAACTAAATGCAGTAATTGGCACTAGACAGACATATTTCTTGGTGCATTAGCTCTCCAATTTATTGTAATAATATTCATACTCGTAATATTCTTGGCGTAATAACTATTATTTAATCTGAGGCAATAGTCATAAAACTAAAATTTCATAATTACATATTTTACGAGCACATTTTCATAAATGGCGTAAATATAGAATTTAAATAATAAATTACCGCAGTTAAATATGTATAGTTAGTTTAATATTCTAATAAAGTCTGACATGTCAAAGCAGCATTAATTTCAAATCATATTATTATATGCAAGCCAATATTTTAATACACAATTTCTAATGTTTATTTATATATTAAAGATTAAATGGAATAATTCAATGAGAAAACTTTTGTACTTTTTAATGTGTTAGTATTTATATTGGAAAATAAGATTTGGTTTCAACGAGACACAATTTCAACGAGACACATTTTCAATCAGACACATTCCCACGTGGACACACCGTAGTTGAACCATAATCAATTTGATCTCTAGTAGATTGCTTACTTACGAATAAAGAACAATGTGTGCAGTAAATTCCTTGCCTTAGTAGGTCTATAGCACAAATTAAAAACAAAGTTGTATTAAAAAGTGCGTGCGTGCGTACTTAGTTCTTCTGCGTTTATCGAAAAATAGGTAGGGCCATTAATTTTTAGACTTGAACGAGTCCTATAGATAAGTACCTGCTCTTTGCAAAGATATTTGCAAACTTATTTTTATCACTAATGAGATCTGTGCTGATTAGATTAAGGTTATAGTGCAATTAGTTACGCTAATTACCCTATTAACATTGCATACGTGATTGCGGTCTGTAAACAGGATATCCACACTATAGGTACATGCTGTGATTGTTTTGGAGTTATAAACGTGGAATGAGAGCATGACGTGACTCGATAATGTTGTATTGCTGTAAGGTCTGTATTTATAAACGGTCCCACGTTTTAGCTATATCTTAAGCGCAGATCTTAAACTGAGATGACTTTTCGTCAGGTTCACTTGAAAATTTATTTGGATGCAAAAAGTGGGTCCACGTTTTAGCTATAACTTAACTTAACCGCAGATCTTAGAACTGAGATTACTTTTCGTCAAGTTCACTGGAATAATTATTTTGATGCGATAAATTTTGTTTTCTTATTCCTATACCTCATATTCATATTAAATTGAACTTTCCTAACGGTTTATCAACAAAAATTAGAGAAGGATATACCTAACAAGAAACCTACCTAACGTGGAAATCATTGGGGGCCTATGTTCAGCAGTGGACGTCCTGTGATACCTAACAAGTGAACAAGATCGGTTTTATTTTTTATGTGGAGTAAAGATGACAGTAAATAGATCATTACATATCAACAAGACACCCAAAGAGAGAAGTTCTTAAGTCGTCGACTGATTTAAAACAGGGTAAAGTCGCTAAACGAACAAAGTGCAATCGATCTTGACTTGAGCGCTAGTATTTATTCTGACTTGAGTAATCGAGGACCGGTCTTGGTGTAGATATATGAATACGAGACGAAGAAATGCTCGTAAATATCACGGCGCTATGCATAAATATTGCTATTGTTGGAAAAGGAGAATTCATTGTAGAGCTATTACACTTTTCGACTGGTTTGCGATTATAATTTGCACTTTGTCTAGACCTACTGGTTTAAAATTATTAGTTCCGATTTTTGCCACATTGGACAACCATACAATGACATTTACAGGAGGGCGCTACTAGAAATACTGGATTATTAGTTCCAATTTTTGCCACTTGGCATTTCAGAATCGTTTGACTATAAGATCTGTATCTTCAGCATTTGCTGATAGAGTCCCTGATAGCTTCTTACACAGGTAAACAGCAACCTTTAAGTTTATAATGTCAAAGCCTATTTCACTCATTATTATTTTATGAAGCGCGTGAGCAATTAATATTCAAACTTACGCGCACATGACATTCACGTTTAATAAAAATTAAATTTAAATTATACAGGGTGACAAGGAATCTCGACCTATTCTGACTGAAATGATGATGAATTTTTATTGTCTGTAACTTTTAATTGATAGTCCAGTTGGACTTAATTAGTTGCTAATGGCCTCAAGTATTAACATTTAAGGAATAGGTCAAGTTTCCCTGTCACCCTGTATTATGACGTCTGCTCGTTTGCCTTCTGTCACATAAAAAAAATATGACATGAGACACGCAACTGTAAGACATTTCAAAATCCTCCACCGATGGATCACATTTCTGAACCTTGCTCTTAATATAAAAAAGTATGAAGTGAGCAACGGTGAATCGAATTTTCTAATCGATTAGGTTCCGAGTTATTGAAACATCACACCGCTGTGGTAATTTGATTTCGTTTCTGGTTGATTGGGGCTACTTTCACACACATATCATAGGAAAAATATTAAATTACCGGTCGATTTCCAGATGATGTTACATTACCACTGCTGAGGAATGTATTGGCCTGCGCGATGGATCGAAACGACCTCAAATTGATTACGTTAGGATTTTGAGTTAAATTTTCATGAATAAAACATTACATAATTACATTATCAGATGAAATGACACTACCTTTACAATAAGACTAGGCGCAGGCCACCGATTTTTAGTTGGCCGATAGTTGGGTCGGTTAATCAGTATGTATATGGACATGTATGAAACTGCGCACATTACACCGATTTGTTATCGGCCGTTTCTTCCAAACAAATTAAAATCGGGCCCAACTATCGGCCAACTAAAAGTCGGTGGTCTGCGCCTAGGCTAAAGAAGACCTGGTAGAATCTCGATTTAATTATTAATTGATAGGTAGGGTAGTTACTAAGTTTTCCTCTTTGTATGGGAATAAAATAAACAATGGACAACTTTGCCTACTAACTCTGTCTAAAAAAAGTTTCGTGCCTCTAAAAATCTGTTTCTAAATGCTTAGAAAAGATAACTGACGTCTTATAAAAGCAAATATTTATTTGGCACGTGGAAAACAATTGAAAAATTAGATAAAAACTGTGAGGGCATGTTTTCGTCATCATGTTTAATTTTATCTTTACCACGCATTTTTTCTCTACCATATCATCTGCTGATAGTGGGCAAATATTGGAGCAAAGCTTTGCACCACGTGGGAAGTAAGAACACAAAGGTGCCGACTGCCGGCACCAAATTGCGTCCTGTGGCAATGATGATACAAGAAAAAAATTAAAACGTCACACTATTGTGCCTAAATGGCAGCAGACTGTCAAAGATTAAGCAACGTAGATGACACAAAACTGTAAATATACCTAACAGAAAAGTCTTATTTGCAAGTTGCAATAAGTTGTTCTTGGCATTGCGACTTCAATCTCTAGAGATTTTGAAGTAATTTTCTAACAAATAGCTCTTATATCTTGTAGGTAATTTAATTTAAAACATGTACCGTGAGATTTATTAAATATTTAATTTATATTCTTTCTATGTTACAGTCTTAAGAATATGTTTAATCATGTATTTCTAAATTAAAATTATCATTATGCATAATATATGGAACAAACAATTAACTAGTTTTCTCGGAGATAATTGAGGGAGATTGCGATCTGCATCCATCAAGCAGAACATAATTCAATTAACATTACAAGACAGGTAAGGTCTAATTATGGAATTATAAAGTCATGCCTTTAATGCCCCATCTAGTGCTTACATGTTAGTCTTTTGTAATATAAATTAACTAACTTTTGCCCGCGGCTACACCCGCGTGAAATTTAGTTTGTTACAGATCGTCATAAATTATAGCCTATATGTTGTTCTGGGTTATAAAAAATATTTGTCGTAGAATATTGATTGTCATGTAATTACTTAGTAATCATTTTAATAAAACCAAATAGTAATAACAACATTAATTTTAAATGTAATAAATTATAATTTGATTTATTGTAAATGTCTAGTTATGTTATAAAATAGTTTGCAGTAAGTAAAAGGAGTTGTATTGACCGTACCGAGACAGGTCGGGCGCTACCTGCTAGCCGGTTTGGGTGGGGATGGCTGTATAAAAGAACGAGTACGACCGTAGTCGTGGCATTCTGGCCTCACCCGCCGCTCGGTATTGTTGTCTCGGTCCTGTGTGTGAGACTGCTCGAATATTATTATTGTTATTATTGTATTCTTACCGAAATACAACAATCTATAGTGTTAAAACTATACATCGTTTTATTTAACTTCCTGGTGAAACATAATGTCCTGCCCCTTCTGACCGTTCTCCGACATCAGAAGCGGGATAAAGAAGGCCAGCCCACTTCAATTTTTTTTTCTCCTTTCTGTTTCCTCATTTCTGAAAGCACATAAGTTGTTTGAAATAGAGGACCGTGTCATTTGTTTTATTTTTTCTTTTTTTTTCAACTTGGNCCCAGAATAAAAAAAGAAACCATATAAACTTATTGTACATAGAAAGAGGAAATTGTTCTCATTATTGTTTAATAAAAAATCTTACTCGTTTAATGAGATCGCAAATAACTAAGCATCACGGCAAAATATATTTTTGTGACGATTGTATGATATTTTTTGAGAATGAACATAAATTAAATTCTCATGTGTGTGGTGGTGTCACCACTATTTTGCCGAAGCGTGGTACACTTATTGAATTTAAGAATTTTGAAAAAATGCAGGATATGCCGTTTGTAATATACGCGGATTTCGAATCCCTTTTGCAAACCAGTCCGGATGGTCCGAGTTCAAATTGTACCGAAACGTTTCAAAAACACATACCAGCTGCTTTTGCTTATTACGTTGTCTGCTCTTATAATAGTTTATTAAACCGTTACGTATCTTATCGCGGTGAAGATTGTGTTGAAGTTTTTATAAAAAATATTAAGAGAGATGTATCAAGAATATTACAACTTTACAAAAATCCAATCCCCATGAAAAAATTAACAAATTACGAAGTGGAAATGTTTCAAAAAACAAAATATTGTTATTTGTGCAATCAATTATTATTTGACGATAGAGTTAGAGACCACTGTCACCTGACAGGCAAGTATCGCGGTGCGGCACATTCTTACTGTAATCTTAATTACAAGCTTTTTATTACTTTTTACAAGCTTTTTATTACTTTCACATGTCTGGTGTCTGTCGTCAAATCTTGCAACTTAAAATTGACCCACTTCCCGGTTTCCTATTGAGCTGAAATTTTGCATACATGTGTAAGTCCAATGACAATGCAATATTATGGTACCATTGAGCTGGTCTGATGATGGAGCCGGGAGGTGGCCATAGGAACTCCTAAACAAAACGGCGGAAACTCGTCGAGTTTGGGTTCGTTGGATTTGTCTTTTTGAGCACTTTAGTGTTAGATAACGTCCAGGGTCCTGAGATTAAGATATAACTAAAAAGTGTAAAATAAAATTATAATAAAAATAAACTTTTTTAAAAACAAGCTTTTATTCTGAATTTCGAAAGCTTGTAGCGCAAACAGAGAAAAAGAGGAATAAATTCCATGCGCGATACAAACTTTCGAAATTCAGAATAAAAGCTTGTTTTTAAAAAAGTTTATTTTTATTTTCGTTTACCGCAATTCGTCTCTTTCGTCTCGCACGCTAACCAGAACGGACGCATGTCGCTCTGCAGTAAATAAAATTACGCAAAAACACGATTCCGCTAAGTCAAAAATATACCTTAACTACTTAACCAAAGTGGTGAAAGTGAAGTGTTTAACTCCTTACGTTAATAAATAAAATATCATCTGCGGTGCGCGTGACCGGCTTCGTTGGCGGCCCCCTTCACCCCCGCGAGTAAACGAGACAACTGCCATAATTGCTGTCCTCGTCCCACACAAGCCACCTACTACGCGCGGAGCAACTGACGTCACAGCTCAACGCTACGAACTGTGCTACGAAGGTACTACGAATATCAAGTGCTACGTCTAAACGCTACGGACAGCTATAAACATAATGATGCGAACACCGGAGAAATATGGATCGGCGCCCGATGTATCCGCCTTGAGCGATAACGCCGCCGCTACAGCGTGCACACACCGTGCGCCGCCGGCGGCGGCTAGCAATATTACGACGCGTTATAAAAGGAAACGATCCACCGAACTCGATAGCACTCAATTGGAAGAGATCAAAGAGGAACTACGAGAACAAATAGAAGACTCCTTTAGACAGTTTACTGAATCACAGAAAGAACAAACAAACAACATTCTTACCACCTTAAAAGAAATCCAGAAGGTTACAACAAACGTTCAGGCAACCATCTCGTTTCTCTGTGAAGAAAACACAATGCTTAAGAAAAAAATAGAGCAGCTGGAGAACCAAGCTAAAACGGATAAGGAGCAAATAATAATTCTCGAAAACAAAATAGAGGAAAATCAGAAGAACGACAGGAAAGCAAATATAGAAATAAAAAATGTACCACTAAAAGGAGAGGAAACAAAGAGGGACTTGCTCAACATGATTCACAAACTATCAGAAAACATCGGTTTTGGGCTGGAAAAGTCAGATGTCAAAGATATTATAAAAATTCATAAGAATAAGAATGAAAAGTCAACACTCATAGTGGAATTCACCAACATTTTTATAAAAAATGATGTCATGAAGGCCGCAAAAACATACAATATCAAGAATAAAACAAGCAGACTGAGTGCTAAGCACCTAGGCATAATATCACATGCTGACGTTCCCATATTTATATCCGAAAACCTGACACCAAAGTCAGCTAGGCTTTATTTTTTGGCTAGAGACTTAAAAAGCACCAAAAACTATAAATATTGTTGGACGAACTATGGAAAGGTATACTTGCGTCTGGATGATAATTCGCCGATAATATTAATAAAAAGTGAATCTCAAATACAACAATTAACGAACAAGTGACTAGTAATTGGTAGGACATCTGGTTTCTTTAATCATATTGGTGTATACCTAGTGTGGATTGCCTACTTCAAATTGCTCCTTCTCATGTGTATTTCAACTCATTGTATGTACCAACACAACTTTGTACTAGTTCCTAATCTTAACCTAAAATCTTATGTTACATCACTCATATCTATACTCACCTCTACTTACACACAGCACAAACTATTTATTTATTTAACTTATATACTAGCGCTTTATATAAAAACAAAATCAACCATATTATCACATATCACACTCACATTAAACTATATACAACACAAACTGTTTATCTATATAACTTTTAAATACGCAGTTTATATTTACACGATCTCAACCATATTGTCACAGTTTCAAACACAAATTATGAAAATAACATATCCCCTTGATTTCTTATTTTACCCACATGAATAAGCCAGACAATATAGTACAAGACTTAGACGTCACAAGTAATATAACTGCTAAACAATGTCATATTGAACACTTAGATAAGTATCTACCGTCAGATATTCCCAACCTTTCACTTATAACGCAAAACATAAGAATCTCAAATCTAGATGACTTAGATGTTAATCTTAATCTACTAAAGAAAAAGATCGACATCATTGTCCTGACGGAATGTCGAATCAACCCTGACAGGCCACTACCTCACAAACCTGACTACCTTACTATTGTACTACAAATAAAATTAACTAGTTACTTAGTTTTTATTAGCCCTTCAATTGAACACTCTGTCAAAGAGGTAATACTTAATGGAGCCTCATGCCTAGAAATTTCTACATCCAAATACAACATTATATGTATCTACCGTCCACCATCTGAACCAAACCCTACTAACTTCATAAACTCTCTTAATAACACTGGTCAACAGTGGTTTTGGTGCCAAGGAACTGTATATATTTTTTGATTGAGGACCTTATGCTGGTTGCTTTAGTAGCAAATTTGTTGATTTCCTACGTGTGGTTTTCTAGATTTTGACGTGTATAGAAAAATACAAAATTTCACCAAAATCAGCGTTTATAATATTTTGAAATGCTTAAAAACTTTATTTTCAACGACTTTTGTGAATGAGGTGTAATGTAACTATCACGTTACATCCTCTAGCAGTAATCAGCCATCATATACCGATCCCATCTGCCTTGGTACCTCTCTTCCAATGGTTTTTAGGTCTTGATAGCATCGCTCTCCCTATTCTTAGCTATAGCATGCTATAGTGACCCAAGATTCTCTGGGAATTGGTCAAGATGACTGTGGAGGTAGTGCTCTTTGATAAAAATTATGACATCCTGAGTTCTTAGGCATGTCTCACAATTTTATTATAATAACAGGCGACATTAATATAAATATATGTGAAGGTAATAACGGAAGGTACTCTGATCCGTATCTAGACATGTTAGCAACGCACAGTCTTCTGCCAGGCCACACATTTGACACAAGGAAAAACAGTTGCCTGGATCATATTATCACTAATCTAAGTCCAATACACTACACAGCTACAATTGCAATTCTCGATACAACTATAACTGACCATAAAATGGCTAGCATGTTTATATACAGTCAATTAAGATATCAGAAAACGGTCAAAACGAAATCAGTTACAAATTACGTAGATGCTTTGAAAACCTTGAAAACTAAAATAACAGTTGACTTATTCAATATTCAAGACCCTGAATATCTTACAGATGAACTTGTTAATATTATTACAGACTCTTTAAATAAAAACACTAAAAAAGTTATTATTCCAAATAGTAAAAAAATCTTAAAACCTTCGATTACACCAGGTATATTAAAGTGTATTAAAAACAGGAATAATTTACAACATAAATTAAGGCTAGATGATACAAATGAAATTCTTAAAATAACTTATCGTCGTTATAGAAATTTTTGCAACAATTTGATTAAAAAACTCAAAATTAAATATGAAAGGGATCTCTTAGATAAAGCTAAATCAAACAATAGAACATTTTGGAGCTGTATAAAAGACATTACTAATCTAAAAAAACATAAAACTCTAAATAAAGAACTATATACTTTTAAAAGCAGTCCGGAAGAATCTGCAAATTACATTAATACGCACTTTAATAACGTTGGAAGGTCTCTTGCTGAACAACTCAAAACGGATGTCAAAGTAGTAAATGATTATTTTAATAAGCTACCGTCAAGTCCAAATTCTATAGGTGTTATAGAACCGGAAGCTTCTGAAGTTGACGCTTTGATATCAAACCTTAAATCAGAATCCGCAGCTGGTTGGGATGGTATACCCACTTCATTTATAAAAATGGCAAAAACAGAACTTGTTCCAATAATTACACATCTCTGTATTATGGTTTTCCGACAAGGAACTTTCCCTAGACTTCTTAAACGAGCGATAGTACATCCTATCTTCAAAAGTGGGAACAGAGACGACATTAATAATTATAGACCAATATCAGTGCTCCCAGTCATTTCAAAAATTCTCGAAAAATTAATTAATTCTCGTCTTATCAAATACCTCAATCAATTTAACTTACTATCAACTTGTCAATACGGCTTTCGTGAAGGCCTGAGTACTGAAGATGCCATTCATAATCTCACAAAAAATATTATTAAAAACATTGATGATAAAAAGAAAACGCTCTGTGTTTTCCTCGATTTAAAAAAAGCATTTGATGCCGTCTCTGTTCCCCTTCTACTTCGTAAAATAGAAAAGATGGGAATCAGAGGTACCTTCTTAAGTCTACTAACTAACTATTTAACTGACCGTTCACAGCGTGTGAAACTTGATGCCAACACTTGTAGTGACGACTTCACAACGAACAACTATGGCGTACCGCAAGGTAGCGTCCTCGGACCTACCTTATTTTTAATGTTCATAAATGATCTGACAAATCTACAACTTAACAACGGAAAAATTATATCGTACGCAGATGATACCGCACTACTCTTTGAAAATAGTAGCTGGTCGACCGTATTTCAGGATGCTGAACTAGGTTTACAAAAAGTCATTAAATGGCTAAATCTAAACCAACTCTCATTAAACACAAATAAAACTAACTACATCACATTCTCCATTAAAGATTGTATGCAACCTGAAAGTGACTTAAATATAACTGCCCACTCATGTGAGAACAGATCAACAGGATGCAACTGTCAAAAAATAGAAAGGGTCACTACCACTAAATATCTAGGCGTGACAGTTGATCAAAAATTAACATGGTACCCCCACCTAACGATAGTTGCTAACGGAGCTAGAAAATTGACTTGGTTATTTAAACACCTGCGTAATATTGCTGATAAAAAACTTATAACTTACATCTACACAGCCCTTGTCCAATCAATCCTACTGTACTGTATAACAATCTGGGGAGGTACTCATAAGACTCGATTTATAAGCATCGAGCGAGCTCAAAGAAGTATACTAAAAGTCATGCTAAAAAAGAGAAAAATGTATAGCACATCTAAATTATATAGGGATGCAAATGTTCTAACAGTCAGACAATTATTTATACTACAATCTGTTCTCAAAGTTCACAAGAGCTATAATATAGACCCAGATATTCTCAAAAAGCGAAATCCATACTCTGTCATAAAACAACCTCCAGCTAGAACACTATTTGCTAGACAGCAATTCTTGGTACAATCCATATTTATATATAATAAAGTAATCAGACTAAAACATATTTATACAATGTCTTCTAATGAGTGTAAACAGACTTTAATAAATTGGTTAAAGGAACTTGATTATGATCAGACTGAACAGCTACTTTTGCGGTAAAGCGGTCGCTACCTCCTCGCCGCAGAAATAGCCGTTCAGTTTGTAGGTACTTATATAGATAAATCACAATTAGGGAACAAGCAAACACAAGAAACAACTAACGCATGCACACATTCACACAAACCCACACACACAATATCTCATACTCACACAACTTTTTGGTACGAANAAAAATAGACTAGTACAACCTTTTACTAAATTACATCTAGTTAGCTCAGGCACTTACCATATGTCAATAAAATTATATAATAAGATACCTACGAATATAAAGAATATTGAAAATGATAATTTGTTTGGTAAAGAATTGAAGGAATGGTTATTAAAGAAATGTTTTTACTCTTTGAAAGAATTGTATGATCTCAAGAATTAATTAGAATTTGTACTTACATTTATTAAAATAATTTAGATTAAGCATATTTAATTAATATTATGTATAATGTTGCAATGCCCTCACAGGGCTCATGTTCTGGGACTATTTTATTTTTAATACCTTGTTTGTACCACATGAAGCAATAAAGATATTATGATTATGATTATTATGATTACCCATTGCCACTTCAGCTTCGTTTGTTCGTACGTTTCAGCCAAATGAAGTCCACTGCTGAGCAAAGGCCTCACCCAAAGATTTCCACAAAGACCGGTCCTGCGCCGCCCGCATCCAGGCACCTCGACCTTCACTAGATCGTCGGTCCACTTAGAGGGAGGTCTGCCCACACTACGACTTCCGGCTAGTGGCCACTTCAGCTAAAGCCTGGTCTGGGAGCACTTAGAATTTTGTCCAATGACCCAAAGCTACCCATCCTTATTGCTCGCGCGTTATTATATGCATCGCGACTGTGCGAGGCGCCCGCAGTGAGTGTGCGAGCGCAACAGCAACATAATTACGCGCGAGCGACAAGGATGGGCAGCTCGGGGTCATTGGACAAAATTCTACGTGCTCACAGACTAGATTATAGCTAATCCGTTATTATTGCACTCACCTCTTCTGAAGGAAGAACGCCTCCATCTGCCTGGCCAGGTCGATGAACCGCTCCACTTCCACCTTCACCTCCTCCTTCTCCACGCTCGGAGACGCCTCCTGCTTCGTCAGCACGTTCAGACATGCCTGGGGGTGGGCAGTGGGATACAGTAGGTCTAAAGTCCGGTCGCCGAGCAGATAGCATTTTGTCCAATGACCACAAGCTACCCATCCTTGTTGCTCGCGCGTAATTTTTTTGCTGTCGCGACTGTGCGACGCGCGACGGGCAGCCGCAGTGAGTGTGCGAGTGCGACAAGTGGCTTTTGATCGAGTCGAATCCGTTCACGGACGGAGCGATGTAATTAAAATACAAAAAACACAGGACAGTTGTAATTTCGAAAGACCTTCGCTTCTTTCGAAATTACAACTGTCAGCTTTTGCCACTTGTCTAGGGAGGCAGGGTAGACTAGGTACCTACCTTACAAGTAGCGAAGATCACTTTTTCGAAAATGATAATTTTTCAAAAACTTTTTTGTAGTGTTTAGCTATTAAGTATGTATTTTTTTTTATGGTTCATCATCACTTCAGCTACAGGACGTCCACTGCTGAACATAGGCCTCCCCCAATGATTTCCACAATTACCGGTTGGCAGAGCGGCCTACCTTGTTCTTCGGACGTTCTTCTATTGTGTACCTAGTGTAGGATAGGTCTACCGGAGAACATTTAGGTTTTTTCGTGAAGATTTATGGTATTGTCAAAACTTATTGTAATGATTAATAAGTACCTACCTATTTGGTTATTGGTTGGTTACTGAATTAGTTATTGTACAAGTTACTGTGTTGTGTAATGTATGTAGCTATTTCGAAACAAAAGTGTGGATGTCTACAGGATTGATAATTGAAAAGCGCAAATAATTTACCATACTTTTATTGACAGAATTCCATTTAAAACAGGTTTTAAATACTATTAATTATTCTACATTGAACATTTTGCACTCTTAACCAATTGAACGTGTGATGATGATGATAATGATGATGAGGCTTCAAACATCGAGCTATAGTAGAAGAACAAGTCGTGGTAATATATGAATTAAAATAACATCACTCAAAGTAGGTACATTTAGATTTAGCCTAGGCGCAGACCACCGATTTTTAGTCGGCCGATAGTTGGGTCGGGCTGTTAATCAGTATGGAGATGTATGAAAGTGTGCACATTACACCGATTTGGTATCGGCCGATTCTTCATACAAATTAGAATCGGGTCCAACTATCGGCCGACAAAAAGTCTGTAGCCTGCGGGGTGTTTTCTTAGGCTGGGTTGCACCATAATATTTAAAAAAAACGTCAAAAATCTGTCAAACTCCATACAAAAACACCGGTTATCTTTAAAGTTATGGTCAAACCACACGTTGGCCGAGTGGCGTTAACCAACGTGTGTAGCTGGCCTTAAAAGGTCGACATTAAAACGCAAATTACAGGTCTCAAACTTCGAACCTTATGGCTTTATGATACAGTTACAAATCAAATAGTCAAACAAGTAGTCGACAAGCGCCATTTTTCGGTACAAATGTACAAAACTGTTCCATAAAAAGTCACGTATAATAATAAGTAGTACACGTATAGTAGCACTCCATCTTTAAATTGGCTTTTTGACTTGCAAGCGAAACGAATTTTGAAGCGACGTTATTTTGTCTAGAAGTTCAGTAAAGTTAGACTACCCTCGTAAATTAGCTATTTAATATAATTCTAATCTTATATACAATAGTTCACATGGTTAAGAGTCTTAATACATTTATGACTAAGAAATTCACTTTTTACAAGCTTTATATTATACTTAACAACCAAAATGCCTTCACATATTTCTGGAAAACACTTGAATACGTTATTTTAAATTTAATAGTCCACCTCTAGACCAATACAATAAAATCTCAATTCTGAATATAATTATTTTGTAATTTATTCCACACTTATGATGAAAAATAACAATTAATTTCAAACAAGTGTAAAGTACTCATTTTCAAGCTTACCATCTCCGTATTTTCGGCTATATCTGTCCTTGTTGCACAAGCCACGACTGCTTAAGGGCGAAAGGGATAGAACCAAAACCACGAATATGGTACACCCAAGAGAATCGTGTTGAAATAATAAGTAGAATTTTAAGACTCGCCACAGGCTACAGATTTTTTAATCAGTCTGGTCAGTTTCAAACTTGTATGAAGAATCGGCCGATACCAAATCGGTGTAATGTGCGCACTTCCATACTTGTTCAGACTGATCAACAGCCTGGTCCTGACATAACTATCGGCCGATTAAATCTGTAGTCTGCAGGGAGCCTAAAACTAATACTTAGGACACACCCAAAATTGTGTAGAACACTTATACTATGGTAAAGCTGCTAAATTAAACTAAGTAGTACTATACTTAAATGTGATTTTTATACTAAATTAGGTATTCAATCAGTCGATAAAATGGCTAAGAGCATGATTAAATGATGTGAAAAGTGATATGGGGGACGATCCAAAATATAGAAGAGATTACGTAAAATATTTTTTGTATGTTTGTAATAAATAAACTCGACCGGTTTTGAAAAATTCTTTCACCATTAGAATTCAATTTTTTTTTAGTGATTAACATAGACATTTTTTAATTTATAATTTTTAAGTTTCGTACGAAATTACTGACTCACACAGTCATCACGACATTTCAGAATCTACAAGTGCTAGGAATCTCAAATTTAGCATAGGGGTTCCTTTTAGAACGTAGGTGCTCACTAAGACGAGACTTTGCAAAATTCAACCCCTAAGGGGGTAAAACGGGATCCACGCGTACGAAGTCGCGGGCGGCTGCTACTTACTATAACATTCTGCTATGTAACATAACCAAATCACTTTTCACATCATTCGTAACTTAAGTGTAATGATGATACACAAATAATAATTTACAATCCATTCACAAAGCGGATTTTTTATATTGAAATTAATGAATAAAGATCCCATTAAATCTACCTATTCATAATAGTTCACTTTAACAATCGTAAACATTTTTCAATCAACATTTATTATTTTGTATCGTTTTTTAATTTACCAACACAATTTAAAATAAGTTAAACGGTTATTGCTTAAAATCACACCCTAAAAATAAGTGCAAACAATCAAATCACAAACATATAGTTTGATAAATAGAAAAACTTTAGTGTTACATTTTCTAGACTCTATTAGGTACTTTTAAATTATTGGTAGTGTAAAAAATTACTTTAGATTTTATTATTGTTTTTATGGATTTAAGAATATGAATAGGCGATGGATGTAAATCCCCACAGCCTGATAATAGATGACTATATTCATTAGTATTTGCAATTAACACTGTAATAAAGAATTGTGAACTAAACTCTGTAATTTAATTATTTTGTACAATAAATTAAACTAAATCTTGTAATCAATTTACATCATTAAGCAATATTTATAGTCTTTAATAAGAAATATCGAACGGATTTAAATTACTTATTGAGTAAATATTACAATACTGATTATTTCTGGTACGAATACCACGGGGATTGGTACGGACTTCTGTAGTAGTCATCGTTTGTGTTGATTTGATTGAAGATGTTGTGCATATTTTGGAAGGACTGTTGCTGATGATGTTGTTGGTAGTAAGCGTCCTCTGGTCTCCAAGACCTGGCCGGTTCAGGATTTGGGTGCCTTTGCGCTGTCTGCAGAGGTGCATACGTCCGATAGTCGAGTGGGGAGTCAAGGAATATGCTGTCATTGTACTGGCCCACTGGCATTGGCCATTCCTGCGGATTAGCGGGCTGAGCAGGCTGTGCGACAGTTTTGGGAGGCGAAGGCTTCTTAGCTTGCCGTCTGACTTGCCCTAACGGCGGTGACACGGGCAAAACATTCTGTTTGTTCGACATAAACTTGTGGAACTCCCCTTGGAAGGCACTAGGGTCTTTATTCAAAGGTGGAATTACAGCTGGAACCCGTATACTTGAATCTAGCACTCTACTCGTGTATGGTTTTGTGTCGTAGTCGTAGGACTTTGGTTGAACTGTTTTGGCATTTGATGTTGCATTTGGGTAAAGAACTTTAGGCGGTGTTTGCAGCGGCGTCAACTGTTTGAGTATTGAAGAAGTGACGGTAGATGTAGGCGGGGAGACTGTTGTAGCTGTTATTTTCTGTGTAGTAGAGTACATTTTCGATTGCCTTGACATTACTGGTTCTATCGGTGAGTTGTATTCGAAGTTGGGATGCTTTTTAGGCGTTCGCGGTTTCCTCGGCTTCTTTTCTTTTGGTACGTCGCTCTTTACTTTGGGCTCCTTCTTAATGCGCTCTTTCTTCGGCGGTTTTTCCTTCTTTTCTGCGTCAGATTTCACGGCGGGTTTCCGCTTTTTGCGCTCTTTCTTCACTTCAGTCTTTACTTCAGGAGTACCCTGCGTCGTACTTGATTCAGTAGAGGTATTTGGTTTAGCCTGGCTTGTTTCCAGCGGATCACTGCCGTCTGTCTTCGCGATTGCGTTTGGACTTAACCCTTCGACATGCGGCGGAGACTCCCAGTTCGAGACCGCAGAGGCCATATCGTCAAGCTGTTCATCTGACAATTTCTTTGTCTTCACTTTCTTCACTCCCTTCTGTTTGGGTTTCTGACTAGCTTTCGATGGAGATTTCTTTTTGTCTTTATCTTCAGAGATTTCATCCTCAGTTTTGACCTTCCCATCTTCTGATTTGACTTTGCCTTCTTTCTTGATACTTTCTTTCCTCTTTCTTCTGGGTTTTGACAGCTTTTTACTCTTTGGTTCTTCGTAATCAGAATCTTTGTCAGAGTCCATATACCCAACGTCAGGCAATTGAGCTTCAGATGGGTCCATCTCATCTCCTTTCAGCCAAATGTCTTCAAGAGCATCAAGCTGTGTGTCATCAGGGTCCATTGGCATTATCGGCCGCTTCATTGAGGTCATCATGTCCAGGTCTCCTTCAGCCATTGTCATCTCATCGTCATCCATAACATCGTGACCTAAAATGGACACAGCAATCGCACCTTCAGATATGCTTTTACTGGCCATTGCTCTCTTCAGATGAAGTGGGTGGCGTTTCTTTTTCTTAGAATTCTCAACTTCAGCTTCTATAAATGATTCTGGGAGTTCTGTATTGTTTTTGTTGCACAAAATGTCTTGGCCTGAAGGATGTGGTGCAGGTACCATTTTCTCAGGCTGTTCCGGATGACAGCCGATGTCTTGGCCTTTCAGCCACAGTTCGTAGCGATCTGGCTGGAACCTTTTCACAAATGTATCCATCGATATTTTAACCATGTCATTGCTGCAAGTACATTGAGTTGCCCTCTTTCCGTATTCCACCCACCGTGGAGCTGCAAAGTTTGTCGACTCCGCACAGTTGAAGCCATGGTTGAAGCCTGCATGGTAGCCAAACGGGAATGTGATCATAATCTCACCAGCCTCTTGAGTGATTTTATTGACTGGAACTGAATATTGTTTCAGAATCTGTGGTGAGATCAATGTCATCTTGTGTCGTAGGAAAGCTTGACAGGTTTTCGCAGAAGTCGGGAAAAATCCAGAAGCGATTCTTTCAAACCGTTTTCCGTGTTCCGGTGGGATTGCATACCATGTTTTGGGTTCACCAAAGTGTAGATAATTTATAGAGTACAAATCCATGTCTTCGGTGTGCCAGGCGAATGTTGTCTTCCACATGCCAAAGTACAAATAAGCTGTGTTTACACCGTCAATTTCTATACCGTAATCTGAGTTGACAAAGTCGAGTATAGTTCCCAAATGGTTTATGTTCCATTCTTTGACGTCTGGATCAGTGATGCTGCCGTTGACATCGGCACCGTATATCGGAGCAACGTAGGTTACATTCTTCCAGTACTTTCTCTCAAGATCATCATAGCTGCTGTGTCGAGGAGTGCAGTATTTTGCAGAGTTGGCCATCACAGCAAATTGCTTCACAGTCATGGCTTTTTTCTGAATATTGATCTGTTGGAACAAACCTTGTTTTCCAGTCACCACCTGGCAAATCGGCGAGGGTATCGTCACGTTTAGCGCATCCAAGTCATAGCCCGACTTACGAGGCACCCACTCCGGCGGAGGGATCACTTTTGCCAGGCCTGCCTTGTGAGCACCCTTTGACTCCATATACTGGATGTAATTGTTGAAATCCTTGAATTCCTCCCATGTCGGCCGGAACACCTGAATGGCCACACCACCCGCCGAGGTCCCAGCTTCATCACCAACCACAGACATGTCTTTTTTATCAACACACGATGTCCAAAATCAACACTATTTCATCACTTGTCCACCACTCGTACAGTATTTCAAACGACACTTCGCCACCTTAGACGCCATTCACGATATTATTCGCCACGAAATATTGTCCAAATTTCGGAAATTCGAGTTAAAAACCACGCGATAATCTACTCGTAATTATGTGAAAACATTATCAGTAAAATGGCCGACTTGAATGAGATGCGCTCGCAATGCTTTCAACAAAAATCCCTTCACACAAATCGAAGTACACTTGAAGCTACATAAGCGAATTTAGGTCACGTACACACCGAATTGTATGACATTACGCGAGCTAGGATTATTTTTTAGCCTATGCAGCTTCGATTGTAGCAACGCCGGCCACTCAGCCACGGTCCGGATTCATTTCGGAATGTTGGTATACAATTTTGACAGTTGTCAATAATACAAACATTCTTTTTCTCGTAGAGGTTATGAATGATTTACGAATTTCTCATAGGAAAACTACTATTAATTCGAATAAAAACATACCTGAAATGATTCTTCAAATTCCTCAACTAAATTACCACTTCCATTTGAGGGAGTCGCCATCTTAGGTATTTGATTGATTGCACAATTTTATGTTATTGTCCGTTTGGCGTCTCTGAGTGAAAGAGAAGTCGCTACTGTATTGCGAGCACGCGCAAGCAAAATGCGCGAAAAGCGATCACAAGCGATGGGCGTATTTTACCCGCTTTCTCGCTCGCCGTGTTGTGAGCGTTGTCGTTATCCACGCACGCTCATTCGTTCTACGAGTCAGGGTTGTCAACGAGTTGCTCGTAAGTTGCAAACAAAAAAGCGGTTAGAATCAAAGATCTGTGTTTGATTCAATATATTTTCAAGTTTTCTGTTCTCATTGTGGTCCCTCCCTGCAGTGTAGTAGGTATTATTAAACAGTTAAATAAAAGTTGTTTTCATTGCATTGCAGCGCGGCATGTGAAAAAAGTTTTCCCAAATCAACCTAATTGTTTTTTTTTTCTTGCCCTAATCTTGGATTGTATAAAAATCATTTAGTACCAAATAAATATTTTTTCTTTCTTTCTTTCACAAATTAAGAATTGTAGATATTTGCCTCGCTCGCACGCACGTAAACTGAAGGGTAGGTATAAAAAAATTAAGTGACAACCCTACAGACTTTCATCCCAAAAATTCGTTCTATACCGTACGTGCGCAACGCACGTGTCCGTTTATTACAATGCGTATTACGTGTAATTGTGAAACATGTTAAAAATACTAAAAAGTTGTATAAATTTTACCCGGGGCTAAGAGATGACGTCCATCTTACACATTGATCATTCATTCAATCCATTTTTTAAATGTTGCCAACACTGCGCTGTCAATAACAGCTGATTGTGGTAAACATGTCAAAATCAGCTGTTTGTTATCAAACTTTGACCGGTTGACCGGTCTTTCATGTTTTTCTGACTGAGATGTGGAAGACTGACTGATTGAGTTGTAAGACTATCCTAGGCTGATCGCATACCGCAACCGCAGATGCAGCCAACCGCAAATCCGTGGTTCGATCACAGAGACGTAGGAGCATCCAGGAGAACCAGGAAGTTCCTTAAACTACCCTACATCAGTTGAAAGATCATAAACTACCTACGCTTGAAAAAAAGAACTGCTGGCGAGTGGCGCTGCAAAATAATCATTTGCGGTCTAAAGGAAGGGAGAGGGGGGGATGCTTCATAAGGGGGTGTACTAAGGGGAGTGGGGGGAGATTTAGGGGGGAGGGAGTGGGTGCATCATAAAAGGTGGTTTAGGAGGAGGGGGAGATTTAGAGGGGGAGGGGAGGAGGTTTCAAATCTCTTGCCTTGCCACTAATACAGGTACTATGTGTCAGAGTCACTAAATATCATAATCACAGAAAGATCCCCCGAAACCTTAGGTAATCAGCGCACTTTCACCTTAACATTGATAATACATAGTTGTGAAAAAATCATACTTCTTAAAATAATAACACAAACACGTGACGCGTGTTATACATGAACGAGCCCAAGGACGGTTATTCACTCGTACATACTGTTTGAGTCATCACGATCATGCGATTGTAGACCTTAACGCATTGTGATACAGACACGTGCTATTTTTAGGTTGTATGCGAAAGACATAAAAAAACCATCATCATGCCCCTCAAAAGAGGGAGAAAAAAGAGAGATGGCGATTGAAATAACCATTCTGTACTAAAGGTAAAAAAAATACGGTCAGACAGAAAAGGCATGTAAAAGGCTTCAGTCAGAATCCTTAATATTTATGAGGAAAACAACATGGTGAAGGTCAGCAGCAGTCAGCGTCCTCATTCGACTCTCGTTCGGTTTACATTACATCGACTTTGGTTTTCTGTCGGGTTAGATCGGTCGATATGATTCAGATGACAAATGTATGGTTTTATCGCGTCTAATCGATAAAATGGCATGACAAAAGCTTAAATATCACGGCGCACATCATAATCTGGCCACGCTGATGCCAGCCTTAATCAGCTTTGAGATAACAAAAACATAAAGTAAGTTTGTAAGTAGATGAAAGTTTTTAAAAATCACATAGATTATTGGCATTTTGTGTTAATTAGATTATCTTGTCTCGATGTGGTGGTAAAGGCAAGCAATTTTACACTCTGAAAATAAGTAAGAATAAATAAGCATTTATTGCAAAATTATAAGTTCCAGGTTTGAATCCCGCTGAAGTAAAATAAAATAATATAAAATAAAATATATTTTTTTATTTCGTTTAGGTATAATTAAGTTAGATTGGAACCTCCATTTATGCAATATGAAACCAGCTCACCACAGTTTAATAATAATAATTAAAATTCCTGTAGAGTTACCTAATGCATGTAAAAAATAAATCCTCGCGAGCAAAAGCCGGGCTTAAGACTAGTAGGTACGTAGTAGGTACATGGTCAACTTTTTCTGTAAACCATGGAAAACTTAATCCATGATTTCGCATAAATTGTCCCTGTTTCATTTGGTTTAATTTAAATAGATTATAATATGAATAACCATACAAAGAAAAATAATTAAAGATCGTGAACTCGTAAATAACAACAAACAGACAATCAACATGTATTGCATTTTATAATAATTTTCAATATTGCCAACATGACGCATCTAACCACCAAGGAGTCACTATAACACCACAGACTAAAAAGAGTATGTCCAACCACAGATTAGAGAGTATGTCTAAAGACACCACTCTTGTTCAAACCCCATTTCCCAAGGCTAAATCTTCTTGACATACGATAAAAAAAGTTAGCATTAAAAATGGTGGCGGCGAGTAACCTCGCTGACATTTGTTTTGATGCGTAAATATTTGCATTTGGATTGAGTTTATATTTATTTCAAAGCGAATTACACAAACTTTTGTGCACAAATTTAGTGGAGCAAAATAAATAATCAACTACAATGGCTGACGCGGCTGCTAGGCAGTTGCAATACGAATACAAAGCCGTGAGTACTAACATCATCTTATTTATCTATTACAAGCTGCTATTTACTTGTTTATCCATGCTAACACTTAGTTTCAATCCTATACTCGCTAATGAACACATAAATCTCCACTTATTTAGTCGGTAACTGATAAAATTTCAAGATTGTTTACGCATCATAACCTAACTTTTGATTTTCAGAACTCCAATCTCGTCCTTCAAGCTGATGTTCGTTTGATTGAGCGTCGCGGTCGTGATGAGGCGACGGGAGAGGTTCTATCCCTGACCGGGAAGCTTGGCGGGACCCGGATGGGTGACCGGGCTCAGCGTACTAAGCCTGATAAAGCTGAAGAGAGAAAGGCCAAGTAAGGACCCAGTTCTAATTTGGTAGCATAATCAAATCAAATAGTTTATTCAGTGCATAGGCCCTTACCAGGGCTCTTGTACACGTTCCCAAATATAGCTTGCCCTACCACCAATAGCCACCAGTTCGGGTCAACATACAGGCTGGTGCTGTGAAGAAGTGGCGAAAGAAATTCAGTCACTTAGGGATTTAGTATTTAGCATCTAAAAGTGATCTTTAATTTGTTAAATGATTTACTTTAATAAAAACATGCAACCAGTTTAGTTAAATTATTGATTTTCTAAAGATTTCCTATTGCTTATTGATCAATATTGTGCAATAAGTACAGTTTTTTAATTATTATTATTATGTTTGTACGCTTTGGAGCTCACGGGTCAAAAGTGGCCCGGTCCTTTATAAAGCTTGCGTGGGGATACAGATCCAACACGTAGAGGCCGTTTTATTTATTTTTTATTTTTTATTATTATCTCTTTATTCATTTTATTTCTTATTTTTAATATTTTTTTTACAATGTAAATTATAAAAAAAAACTAAAAATACATTATAAAAAAAATTTAAAAATAGTTAATCCGCTGGTAGCGGAGCAGGGCCCAAGCTACCGGTGGTCAGGGTCACAGGCTGAGGAACCTCCGGACAATGCGTGCCGTGCTGAGGATCACCGCCTTTTGAATCTGACCCTTGAGCCAACCATCTAGCGAGAGCTTCTTTATTATTATTATTATTATTATACAATATTAATAGCAATTCAGTTGTGTTGTAGTCAGTTGCTATTTTGCTATTGATCAATATAGTTTTATAATCAGATGTTTTGTATTTCTTTTAATGTTATTATGGAGGGAAAAATAAATAAATGACTATTTCAAGAAAAAGTGTGACAATTTTGAGTGAATCTTCTGTCTGTTGCCTGTAGTATGGACAACAGTGTCCTCCCCCATTAGGTACAAACAGTTTAACAATAGGTTGGTTCAATTTACAAAATTTCAGTAAGTTCTCTCCTTCGGTCTTCATACCTTCACATAGTATTATATAGTTCAGCCTTTTAGTATTCAGTCCAAGCTTCTAGCATCTTTGGTACTAATTGATAATAAAAAATTTCAGGCGACAGAAACGTGACGAAGCATCCTATGAGCTGTCCAAGTCTAAAACCGCTCGCGTGGCGTGGGCGGACGACACCCCGGGTGTCCTATACCGACCGCGGGCTCAGCACACGAGGCACGCTTATGAACTGCTGCTGTCGTTCATGCAGAGCGCTCTTGGGGACCAACCGAGGGATATATTGTGCGGGGCTTGCGATGAAGTAAGTTATGATTATATTTTGTGATAGTAGGAGGAACTGACAGTTTCGTAATACAGGTTGTGGTTTTGCAAAACAACGCCAACATAGTACATGACACTGATGTGTGTGTGTTAAATTGATGTCAATTTTATCCAGTATGTGCTGTATGTACATATTATTATTTGCAAATTCTATTCTATTCTATTCATTTTGAACTTCTAAGAAAGTTGTATTTGCGAATAATACTAAGAATACTAACTTCTGGAATCTTTGTGCATAAATCTTGACAAACTTTCAATGTGTCTGAGATTTAAGTTTTTTAATTTTATTTTTACACATTGACTAGTCTTATGCCCGTTTTCACCATCAATCCCTAGTTTTTAAGTGACCCCCTATGGTAAAACATAACAGGAAAGTACTATTCACTGTACTATTATTTTTTCAGGTGTTGGTTGTCCTCAAAAACGACAAACTAAAGGATCCAGAGAAGAAAAAAGAAATTGAGATGTTGTTAGGACCGATTCCTGATGAGAGATTTGCACTTTTAGTCAACTTAGGTGAGTGAGTCTTCTAGACACTTCATCATCATCATCTAAGCCATAGGACGTCCACTGCTGAACATAGGCCTCCCCCAATGCTTTCCATGTTGCCCGGTTGGTAGCGGCCTGCGTCCAGCGCCTTCCTGCTACCTTTATGATGTCGTCGGTTCACCTTGTCGTCCCGCGCCGCGTTTTCCGGTACGCGGCCTCCACTCCAGAACCTTGCTGCCCCATCGGCCGTCAGTTCTGCGTACTATGTGCACTGCCCATTGCCACTTCAGCTTGCTAATCCGTCGGGCTATGTCAGCGACTTTAGTTCGTTTACTACGTAGTACGTTTCTAGATACTTATTACACTCGACATCAAATAAATCGCACCTCCCGCGACAAGCACTTTTAAAGTATGCATCCCCACTTCCCACCAATATTGGCACCATTTAAAAGCCTCGTTCTAAACTTCATTTCATTAAAGGAAAGGTTTTTATCCCAAAAATGTGTCTTTAGAAGGATCCAGAGTCACTTCTTCAAAAAATAGGTAGTTACGCTTGAGCTAACTTTTATGGCTATAAAACTGTTAAGTTGGAATTAATCGCTATCCATCTGTTAAAGAGGCCACGTGTAATCATTATTTGGTTTTATAACCATAAAATTTGGTCTAATTGATCCCAGAGGTGAGCCCAAAGTGAGGTCTTTTTTCAAGTCACATTTATGGTATATGTTAATCATTTATTAAGAAATTAAATGTGTTTTTCCTTAAGGATATTTATTAGGCTTTCAAATAACACCAATATTGTTGGGGCACTATGATTGTGTCAGAAGAAAATCTTTAAAGTTCGCGTCGCGGAAGGTGCGGTTTATTTGATGTTGAGTGTAGTACTAAATGCTTGTGGCGATCACAATAGATCGATACCAGTCGCAGTGATACTAGGACTTTATTTCCATATTAATAAAAGTTTATTTCTTCATCGCCAGGCAAGAAGATAACAGACTTCAACATCAGCTCGGCGACAGAAGGGAACACAGAGATCGATGAGACTTACGGCATCAATGTCCAGTTCGAAGAGTCTTCGGAGGAGGACGACGAAGATGCTTACGGGGAGGTAATCATCTTCGTACTTCTTTTTCAAGTGTAATACGCTGTTACGGCCAGCGAAAATTTCGACGGGTTCATCCAGTGTCTAATGCCCGTATTCACCACCAATCCCTAATTATTAGGTGACCCCTATAGTAACAAATAACAGGAATTTTGTTGTCGTAGGGGTCACATAAAAATTAGGGATTGATGGTGAAAACGGGCGTAAGTTGCTCAGTTGGAAGAGCAGTCGCCCGGCAAGCGGAAGGTCGTGGGTTCAATTCCCGCCTTAGGCAGTTCGATATTACACGTTATTTATAATTTTCAAATTAGTTTGAGATGCGACTTTAGCCAAGGTTGTGGGTTCAATTCCCGCCTTAGGCAGTTTGATTTTTTCAAGTTATTTATAATTTTCAAATTAGTTGGAGATGCGACTCTTAACGCTAAAAATGAAATAACTATTCAACTAAATTTCCTACTAAAATGTTGAATGTTGACATGTTGATTGTGTAGGGCAAAACGCGCTGAAGACCCAGCTTGACATACACAAAATTGATGTGATTGTTACAAAAAATTGAATTATTTAAATTACACAGGTTCGCGAGGAAGAAAAAGAGGAGGGTGAGGGCACAGACAACGAAAAAGACAAAGAGAGCTCCGGGGAAGAGGACAGCGACGGAGAAGGGAAGAAGAATGCTATTCATGCCAACGTGAGTTGTTTATTTTGTAATTAGACTTTATTTATTATTTATTATAGCTTTATATTCCACATTTTTACAGTTTGATTAAATTAATCTGTATCTCTTGCTTGTGGCCCCACTTGGGTAAAAGCCTCCTCCATCTTTTTCCACCTTTCCCTGTCGCTGGCTATGTGCATCCAATTTTTCCCTGCCTTGTTTGTTATGTCATCGGCCCATCTTTTCTTCGGCCGTCCTACGTTTCTTTTGCCTTTTGGGCCTTGCCATTTTGTTGTTTGATAGGTCCACCTCTTATCTTTATATCTTGCCAAATGACCTGCCCAGTTCCACTTCTGTTTTAGGCTAAATTTAAGAGCATCTGATAATTTAGTTTTCATACGGATGTCTGTGTTTCTAGTCTTTTGTATTCTTCTTAGTTTTAAGATACTTCTCTCCATTGCGTGTTGACAAGAGGAGATTTTGTTTTTTACTCTTTCCGTAAAGACCCATGTCTGGCTAGCATAAGTTAGGCTTGGGAGAATGCAGGAATCCATTATTGTCTTTTTTATACTTAAGTTATAATTCCCTTTTAAGATTTCTTTTTGTGCCCAGTATTTCTTCCATGTTATACCTATTCGTCTGTCTAGTTCGTTTTCGTTGCTGTTTGTATCGAATGACACCAATTTGCCTAGGTATACATAGTCATCTACATATTATATAGAATATGTAGATGACTATGTAATTAGACTATTTGATTCTATTTATTTACAGCATTGTTGTATCTCAGCTGATGGAAAGCGATTATCAGGCCTCAGGTGGAAGTGAGCTTCATACGGAATCATCAATCACAAAAGAACTGGCTTGGTATCTTACCTCCAACTGCCGGGCACATCAATGCTATTAACATTGTAATTATGTAAGATTTTAGCCAACTAGATGGACTTAAAACAAGCCCTACCACCAAACAAACCGAGCTGAAAATGTTACTCCCACTAGAAATCGAATCCGGGACCTCATGACCTGAGACAGGATTTCTTACCACTCTGGCCACAGGTAGTCTATAGACAGGAATGATATATCATATGGCGATTATCACACTGCACCGCGCTCCGCCGCGGTACGCGGGACGACAGATTTAATCATTATATGCAAGTACCTCAGTTTGTATAGAAAACACGCGCGGCACAACACACTGACAACGCGTTTGCGCGCGGGATTCGTTTGTGATAATCGCCAAATGTCAGTATTTTTTCTCCACTAACATATTTTTTAACAAAACTTGCTCTGTCTTAAAACCTGTAATTATTGTCATAGATCAAAATAAGTTCTTATTTTACATTTCGATCGCTTTTAAACTAAAAAAATGTTTTTTTAGCTGTCCGAAGAAATGTCGGCCAAACGTCGCGACACGACACTCCACCCGATGGATATCGACGCGTACTGGCTTCAAAGACGGCTGTCCAGGCATTTCCCCGACGCTATGGTGTCTCAGGTAAAAAAATGATTTAATTTTTTTTATATCACTAGTTTTTTATGGCCATGACTTCGTATGATTTGCACATTTGGCCTGTGACAAATAATATAAGGCCTGATTTGACAAAGCGGCCGTCAAATTTTTCTATAGAATTTGACAGAGGTGCGGAGCGGAGACGATAAATGGAAAATTAAATCAACAAACATCTCTGCTCCGCTCCGTTTTGGTGGAAACTGGACCTAAGAAGTGACAAGTATGTCCCACGTACCAGAATGCGCTGCGTGAGACGTCCACCTATTAGAAATTAGATGGACACATGATCTCATGAAGGTTGCAAAAAGGCAATGGATGCAGGCCACTATACATCGTTTCATCCACTCGGACGCGCCCCACCATTCTTCCGCTAATGTTTGAGTGTTATCGGTACACGCTAAATCATCCATGAGTGCACACGCACACTACAATAATGACGCTCGGATTCAATGAGGGCTATCGTTTTTATACTTAACAGTTGGCACCCCTGGCGATTGACAGGACCTTACTCTACAGTGGCGCCATCTTGATGAGGGCAAATGCGATAGTCCTCCTACAACTTTAGCGCTCACCAGTTGGCGCCACTGTCTTCGCTACTAGCAAGTGACAGGATTTTACTCTACAGTGGCGCCAACTGGTGAGCGCTAAAACGATAGTCCTCATTCCCCGCAAGTGTTCGTGGATGAAACGATCTATACCAACAATGATGATGATGATTTGAGTAAAGCAGGATAATAAGTAAAATAATGACGGTGATTTTTTTGACTTCATAATGTCTGCAAGATTTCAGATGTGCTTTGAAAGATCTACAGTCAGCGTCAAATAGTTCGTGACACTCAAAGTGGTCAAACAGTTGACAACACAACCTTATTTCAATTGTAACAAAGACGTGTTGCGTACTTTTAGTGTCACTAAGTATTTAATGCTGACTGTATTTCGTGACAGCTCTGTTACGTCACAGAATACGCTTCACTACAAAAGGAACCTACTTCAGTTAAGCGTTATGACCTATAATTGAATTTGCAGGGCAAATCAAGCGAAGTCCTTCGCGCGTTAGCCGAGGCGGCCGACGAGCGCGACCTGGAGAACAGACTAGTGTTGCTGCTCGGCTACGACTGCTTCAGCGTCGTCAAGCTGCTCAACAAGTACCGATACACCAGTGAGTTAATTACTATTATTCTAGGAACTAGGAACTACACTCAGCGTCAAATTAATCGCACCTCACACAATAACTTTTACTTGTGCGAATTTTTAGTAAAAACATTTTTTTTTAGTTTTATTTATACATTCATGATAAATTAAAGCTCAATTTATTGGAATTGTTTATGAAAGTGAGTCTAACCAGGGCACCCCGCCCCGCTCTTACACTTAAAAATGAATGTACTGTTGTTGATTACTTCTTTACATTCAATCAAGGATATACAGGATATCCCTGTAAGTCTACGCTTCTAATCCCAAACTAAGCCGGAACCTCTCGGCATAGTAGTCCGTTTCTACTAAACCACTACGCCAAACGGCCGACGTATGCAACAACTATCCAAGAGAAAGAAGTTCAAATCTTCCAAAAAAAAAAAGCTTGTCACACAAAATTGTCTTCAATAATCACATAATATGTATGCAAATGTTAATTTTTATTAAGAAATTTTGATCCTGTGGAAAGTTGTTGCATTTGCACAATAGAATCAATTCTTTTCGTTTGATCCACACTTACAAGGACACCCTGTATACTTTTCTTTCTTCGTTCACAGTTCTCTACTGCACCAAGCTGGCCTCATCCCAGTCAGAAAGCGAGCGCGCCGCCATCCGAGAGGAGATGTCCAAGCAGCCGCACCTTCAGAAGATATTGGCTCAGCTGGACACCGGCAAGGGAGATGACGAGGTAGGCTCATCATCATCATCATCATCGCAGCCACAGGACGTCCACTGCTGGACATAGGCCTCCCCCAAAAGTTTCTAGACTGGCCAGTTGGTAGCGGCCTGAATCCAGCGCCTTCCTGCTATAGTCTGGTCCGTGAGCACGTAGAATTTTGTCCAATGACCCCAAGCTACCCATCCTTATCGCTCGCGCGTATTTATGTTGATGTCGCGCTCGCACACTCACTGCGGGCGCCCGTCGCACAGTCGCGACAGCAATATAATTACGCGCGAGCGATAAGGATGGGTAGCTAGGGGTCATTGGACAAAATTCTACGTGATCACAGACCGGGCTTTACCTATTGACGCTCCGCTACAAACTAGTGGCAGTCAACGCCCAATAGATGGCGCTCGCACATGAGTTATTATGGCATACACCGCCGCGCCTTCAAACCTGCATCGCGGTATCGAAGTTTTTTACCCTGCCTAGTATAAATAGAAAATTCGAGATGGTCATGGTATCAACTAGCACTGGGTGCTCGGAAGGAAGCAATTTCACTTTAGATTCCTTACTGTGGTCGATCTTCAATTCACACAAGGTCGTCTGTCCACCTTGGAAGTTCCTAAGGTGCGCTTTCTGATACATTGCCTCCACTCTAGAACCTTGCTGCCCCATTGGCCATCAGTTCTGTGTGCTATATGCCCTGCTTGTCACTTACTAATCCGTAGGGCTATAGAAACGAGGTAGGTTTTGTAGCCCTTGAATTATAGATCTAGCATATAACTTAGTCAGTGTCCGGCACTCCCGTACCGCTCCTATATCTCAGGCACTTGATTTAGTTAAGCGCTAGAAGACTAGGGGAATAGGGATGCGCTGCCAGTGTTAATCAATATTTATTTATTTAGTAACTCTCTTCCACAGATGACCGGCCAAGAATCGGAAGTGCCCCGAAAAAGGCACAAAACGGACACCGAACCCGAGGCCTCGGACCCGCAGTCCGGCGGCCAAGTACAAGGCTCGCGCAAGGTGCTAGCGTTGGAAGAGCTGGTCTTCGCGGCGGGAGCACACTTCATGGCCAATAAGAGGTGCCAGCTGCCGCCCGGGTCATTCAGGAAGCAGAGGAGAGGTGAGGAAATACCTTAGTGTTTTGGGAATAGGCACATCATCAGGGAGGCTCAACAGGGGACCCTTAGGCATCCCTATATGCAAGCTGCCGACGCATCTAGATGGCTGCCAAAGCATACCGAAGGCTGCCGACGCTTCCCGAAGGCTGCAGAGGCTTACCGAAGGCTGCCGAGGCTTCCAGAAGGCTGCCGACGCTTTCTTAAGGCTGCCGAGGCTTCCAGAAGGCTGCCGACGCTTTCTGAAGTCTGCCGAGGCATCCCGAAGGCTGCGGACGCGTCCCGACTGCTTCCGAGGTATCTCAAAGGCTGCCGAGGCATCCCGATGACTGCCGAGGTATTCCGTAGGCTGCCGAGGATTCTTGAAAGCTGCCAAAGATTTATTTATTTATTATTTATTTATTTATTATTTATTTAATAAGAGGTGCCAGCTGCCGCCCGGCTCGTTCAGGAAGCAGAGGAGAGGTGAGGGATATACCTTAGTTGTTAGGGACTAGGCATATTATAGAGACGGCTCAATACCCTTAGGCATCCCTATATGCAAGGTTGCCGACGCATTCCGAAGGCTGCCGAATCATTGCGGAGGCTGCCGACGCATCCCAAGGGCCACCCCCGTTAACCTATTTTCACAAGTTAAATAGGATAATTACGGCAAAATAGTTTTATGCGAAGAAAAAAATATGCAACATTATGTGAATGGAAGGGAACCCATCCAAGTGCTTCCCGCGACCTTCACCATATCGTTGGTTCTAGTGAGGGGCCTGTCGACATTACGTCTTCCGTCCCGTGGTCGCTACTCGAGAACTCTTCTGGCCCAGCGGCCATTATCTCTACGAGTTGCAATAGAAATAGTTAATGAATATAATATCCATCTACAGGCTACGAGGAAGTCCACGTGCCGGCCCTCAAGCCGAAGCCCTTCGAAGAAGACGAGACTTTGGTCGCCATCGAGAAACTTCCGAAATACGTGCAGCCGGCTTTTGAAGGGTTCAAGACGTTGAATAGGATTCAGGTATGTTACCATCTTCTATAATATAAAAATTAATCGCAAAATGTGTTGGTAAGCGCATAACAGCTCAACAACTCCTGGACCAATTTTACCATTTTTTTTAAATGTTCGTTGAAGTCCAAGGATGGTTTTTACGGCGAGAAAAATTCGAATAATTTCCGGGAAAACCCTATAACCAGCCCTTTTCTTTTTCCCATACAAACGTTTTCTAACTAAAATGTAGAGTCAACGCGTACGAAGTCCCGGGCACAGCTAGTATAAAATACAGGGTCACTTTGCAAGGCGTTGTCAAAATTTTAGAAGTGACTTTTTTTTTTCACATATAACGTGAGGATAATTTACTTTATTCATAGAGAAATATGCACGCATGTCACACCAGTTAACTGCAAGCTTAATAGTCATATTGACGCGCGAAAATAAGCTTACAACGTAATGCATGGCCAAGCATTATTATAGCGAAAAATACTACGATTAAAAATTCGTCCTGCTGTTATATTGTTCTACCTATAGAGCTAATTATAAAAGATTGGCAACACCTTGCAATTTCATCCTGTATACAGTAAGGTCTGAAACGTCAAATCACTATTACAATCTGTATTTACAATGTGCCCTCTTCCCACAGAGTCGCATATCCAAAGCAGCGTTGGAGACGGACGAGAATCTCCTGGTTTGCGCTCCTACAGGTGCCGGGAAGACCAACGTGGCTCTCCTGTGTATCCTGCGGGAGGTGGGCAAACACGTGAACGACGACGGGACGGTCAACGTGAGCGACTTCAAGATGATATATGTCGCGCCGATGCGGTCTCTTGTACAGGAGATGGTGAGTACAGTTCATTCACTCAATATGCGTCGTCATTCATTTTGTTTAGGAAATGGGGAGCGATAACCACAGAAAAATAGTTTCGTTCGTACATTCGAACTAGATTGTCTTTTGTTTATTTGAAGAAGATATTTGTTTTTTGATCATTCATTCAAGGTACATCTTTATTCGTTCACTCATTCGTTCCTATGAGGTAGATCTTCATTCGTTCGAGGTGTCTACGGTCATTCATTCCAAATACGTCCTCATTTGGTTTGGCGATGTAGCCTAGAATATGAAAAATAATGCCCACGTATGATAAAATGGCCGATTTTTCAGATAGTGTCCTACATAAAATTAGATGCGTCTTTGTTCTTTTACGCGATTTACGTCTTCGTTCATTCTTTTTACAAGAAATAATTTTAAAACATTATCCAATCCCACATTTAAGTTTGTGTTCGCCCACAGGTGGGAAACTTCAGCAAGCGTTTATCAGCATACAACATGAAGGTATCAGAGCTGACGGGAGACCACCAGCTGACCCGGGAACAGATTGAAGCCACTCAGCTTATCGTCTGCACTCCGGAAAAGTGGGACATCATCACCAGGAAAGGTTGGTCATCATCATCATCATCATCTCAGCCATAGGACGTCCACTGCTGAACATAGGCCTCTTCAATGCTTTCCATGTTGCCCGGTTGGTAGCGGCCTGCGTCCAGCGCTTTCCTGCTATCTTTATAATGAGGAAAGGTTGGCGTTGCCAGTAAAACATTGCCTGGTTTTAAAATCATGTGTTTAACCAAAATTGTGCAGATAAATACACTGGTCATCACAAAAATCGACCTCCCGCGACAAGCACTTTCAAACATATGCATCCCCACTTCCCACCAATATTGGCACCATTTAAAAGCTTAGTTCTAAACTTCATTTCATTAAAGGAAAGGTTTTTACCCCAAAAATGTGTCTGTAGAAGAATCCAGAGTCACTTCTTCAAAAAATAGGTAGTTACGCTTGAACCAACTTTTATGGCTATAAAACTGTTAAGTTGGGATTAATCGCTATCCATCTGTTAAAGAGGACACGTGAGATCATTATTTGGTTTTATAACCATAAAAATTGGTCTAATTGATCCCAGAGGTGAGCCTAAAGTGAGGTCTTTTTTCAAGTCACATTTATTGTATCGTTTATTAAGAAATTAAATGTGTTTTTCTTTAAGGATATTTATTGGGCTTTCAAATAACACACTTAATATTGTTGGGGCACCATGATTGTGTCAGTAGAAACGAGTTTTCCTGTAAAACGTAGGTGAGCCGATTTTTGTGATGACCAGTGTATTTGAATTGTCCTTTAGATTGATAGGGCCTAAAACTGGGTTATAGTAGCTTTGAATAAGTGCCCTAGAAAGGGCCTATGTAATGAATAAACTATTTCATTTCTAATTAATATGTTTATTTTCCTCAGGCGGCGAGCGTTCCTTCACGAATCTGGTGCGGCTGATCATCATAGACGAAGTGCATCTACTCCATGACGAAAGAGGGCCAGTGTTAGAAGCCCTGGTCGCCAGGACCTTGAGGACAGTTGAGCAGACTCAGGAGGAGGTGAGTTCAAATCAAATTAAATAGTTTATTCAGTACGTAGGCCCTTTCCAGGGCACTTATACACGTCCCAAATATAGCTTGCCTTACCACCACTTCGGGGCAACATATGGGCTGGTACTGAGAAGAAGTGGCTGTCTGAACTGTCAAACTAGACAGGAAGAGGTGAGTTCATCATCAGGTCATTAAGTTTTCAATGCAGGAGTACGACGCTCTTATTTCAGCCACAGGACGTCCACTGCTGATCATAGGGCACTAGGCCTCTCCTAATGATTTCCATATTGCCCGGTTGGTAGCGGCCTGCATCCAGCGCCTTCCTGCTACCTTTATGAGGATCATCCTGCTACCTTTACGCTATTTAGCCTATAGACGCTGATCTTTAGGACCCTGAGGACTGTCAAAGTAGACAGGAAGGTCATTCAGTTTCCATTGCTGGAGCTCGACGCTCTAGTTTAGTAGAGAAGTGCTTCTACTCCACCTTTAACTTTAACTTTGACAAACATCAAAATTCTGACAAAATCCATACAAAAAGCACCGGTTATCGTCAAAGTTACCGTTAAAGTTAGGTGGTGCGACTCAGCCTTAGTCTTCAATGCAGGAGCACGACTCTAAAATACCGGAGGCAAGAGAATTTAGTCAACACTTCTCACGCTGGCCAGACGGGTTGGGGAGGCTTGATGGTCGCATGTTTCTCTCTAAATAGCTTACGACATTAAAGCTTTGTTCACATTAGTCGAGGCTTAAGGCCTCAGCCTCGAACTTAGCGGGCAGCGGGGCGGGAGCGGCGGCGGCGCTGGAGCGGGGCGGGCAACGCAGACCCGTTCTCGAAACAAGCGGGCAGCTCGCGCGGCGCTTTAGCGGCGAAGTGTTGTGTTCGGGGTTGTGTTGTTGAGATATTTGATTTTATTCGCAAACGAAATGTCTGAACAACGGCGACAATTTTATTTCGATTCAAATTTATTCCTAACGCTCGATTTATTGTGGGCAAAAGAAGGAGTGCACTGCGCCCGCTCGTTGCCCGCTCCCTCGCCGCTGCCCGCTCGTTGCCCGCTCCGACGCCGCTGCCGCGCCGCTGTTTTCGAGAACCGGTCTATTTGATTTTACGCATAAGATCCTGCCGCTCCCGCGCCGCCGCCGCCGCCGCCCCGCTGCCCGCTAAGTTCGAGGCTGAGGCCTAAGAGTGGTCCTACTCTACTCTGTCGGAACCACACTAAGATAATGAATGACAACCCACCACCACCCATGGTTCTTCCTGTCTCACGGCGTACGAACCGAATCTCGGGAGAGCGCGCGGGTACTTGCTCTGGGCTCTTTTCCCCGGGCGCTTTGCTTGACTCCCTACAAATTTCTCTTATCCTTGTCCCTTCTCATTGTCAATTCTCCCCCTTCAGGGGCTGGACACCACAAATACGGTACTTCGCGTCGGGCTGCTATCGTTGATAAATGTCATCACTTCTTCTCATAACTTCGCCTGATTGTGTGCCAGGAGTGCGCGAACTCCTAATGAATGACAAGTTATTTAATTATAACCTCTATTTCCCATAATAATAAGGTACATATCGTTCGCAGGTCCGCCTAGTGGGTCTGTCGGCGACACTGCCCAACTATACCGACGTTGCCGCCTTCCTGCGGGTCAGGCCGGAACAAGGACTGTTCTACTTCGACAACTCCTTCAGGTAAGAACAAGGAAAATAGATTTTGCTACTTAAGTATGCCAGTATTAGCTTTACGCCCGCGGCTTCGCCCTAGTAGAGCCTATCCCTAGTAGATTAGTCTACACACTCGTTTTAAAATACCAGTTGGGTAAAAAGTTATCTTAACTAATCTAAAGTTAAGATAAATTTTCACTGGTGGCTTGCACACATTACACAAAAGTGTATTCTATAGACTTCAGCAGATATGTAAACTAATATGGCCAACTGACCGCAACGCATTTTTAATCTGTGCTGAGGCTACAAAAACTCTCGTTAATCGCAAAGTGAAAATATTGTAGTACGTACTATCGGGGACTCTTCCGCCTGACCACTTTGTAGAAATTTTAGCGTAAGCGCATCGCTCCGGTCACGTGCTCACCGCGTCTCTAATTGGTTACGCATTTTACTATATTTTTACTACGACCAATAAGAGACAATCAGGGCTTAGGTTGCAATACGAAATACCATAGTTCACTTTATTGTCATACGGTTAAGGTTTAAAACNAAATTGACTAAAATGCGACGTTGCCAAACGAGCGCTACGGATGAGGGTAATAAGCAATACTCAATCCTAATTGCTTTACATAGAGCTTGGTTTGCTAGGGCAAACATCTACAGTGGTGCGCCGACGCTGCTTAGACCCGAAATATGAATGAACGGGGGCGGAGCATAATCGAGCGTGTGTGTGCAAACAATTTAGGCCCTTAAGGTGTCAAGGCGTTCGAGTCCCCGATAGTACCTATAGAAAGAAAGAAAATTAAAATACTTTTCTTTAAAGCTGTGCATTAAATAATTATAATACATATTACTGTATGTTTGCGCTTCTAAAGTGATAGCAACAATTTTTTTTTACTTCACAGGCCTGTAGCCCTAGAACAGCAGTACATAGGTGTGACAGAGAAGAAAGCGCTGAAGCGCTTCCAAGTGATGAACGACATCGTATATGAGAAGACGATGGAACACGCTGGCAGGAATCAGGTGAGAATCATCCTCATCATCATCATCATCATCATCATCATCATCTTAGTTCTTTTTAGGGTTCCGTTTGTTCGTTCGTTTCAGCAGCCAAATGAAAGAAAGAAAGAAGAAAGAAAAATCTTTATTTAACAACTTAATAGTAAGAATAAATACATTCATAACATTTTACATCACAAACATCAAAAGGAGAAAGAAAAAAGGAAAAAAAAAAGTTGTCAAAAAGGCCACCCACTCAGTAACGTCTTGGACTTGGACGTCCACTGCTGGACAAAGGCCTCCCCCAAGGATTTCCATAACGACCGGTCCAGCGCTGCCCGCATCCAGGCTCTTCCGCGACCTTACCCAAAGGGTAAAAACGGGACCCCAAGTGATGAACGACATTGTATATGAGATAATGGTGCAGCGGACAGGAATCAGGTGAGAATCATCATCATCATCATTTTTGTTCTTTTTAGGGTAAAAACTCCTCTTAACTTCGGAGTCCTATGTTCTTCTGATTAAGGTCCAATGACAGTTTCCCTTTCCCCGGGACAAACTTGACCTTCACTGGTTGGGTTATCGGCGGTCAAGCTGTAGATCCTGGCTACACAGGAGTTGCAGCGGTGGGAACGAGAGATGAGAATAGTCCCGTCATCCGTCCCGTGCATCTCCCATACCTCAGACACTGACTGAGTTAGAGCTAGACCTATGATACCAACACAGTTGCTTTTTATACACTCAAATCTATATTTATTTCATGATAGTGACTGTCTTTGTTTCAGATACTGGTATTCGTGCACTCAAGAAAAGAAACTGGTAAGACTGCGCGCGCGATCCGTGATATGTGTTTGGAGAAGGACACTCTGGGGCAGTTTTTGAGGTAAGTTTTATTTATTTATTTTTCATCATCATCATCATTTCAGTTTTTAACCGACTTTAACAAAAGGAGGTTCTCATTTTTTAGTTCTTGAACATTCGGCTTTTATTTAACCTTATAATATTCGGCAATTAGTTATTTTAACTACGGATGAAGAAATGGTCATAGGGCACAAAAATAGAGCATATTTTATTATACACCACACAAGACGGAAGAAATATAAAGCGATGGCTTGCCAGTTGGCCAGTGTTCCGCAAAGTAATTACTTTTATTAGTCTTACCCTTACTTACTAAAAATAAGTTTATAAGATAGTCTGCGCGTTTGCTTCTCTAATGACTACGATACACCAGTGTGCCGCAGTACGCCATTTGCGGAACACTGTTCTAAAGCCCGGTCTGCGAGCACGTAGAATTTTGTCCAATGACCCCAAGATACCCATCCTTATCGCTCGCGCATAATTATGTTGCTGTCGCGCTCGCACACTCACTGCGGCCGCCCGTCGCACAGTCGCGACAGCGATGGGTATCTTGGGGTCATTGGACAAAATTCTACGTGCTCGCAGATCAGACTATGGACAATCTAGAGGATGGTTGCTTGCTTAGGTAAAAATGTTATTCTTGTAGGGAATAAAAAAAGTCTTATAACCACACATAATTTTCTTTACCAGGGAGGGTTCAGCAAGCATGGAAGTGCTCCGAACGGAAGCGGAGCAGGTAAAGAACCCGGAACTTCGTGAACTACTGCCGTACGGGTTCGCCATCCACCACGCCGGGATGAGCCGAGTGGACAGAACGCTGGTTGAAGACCTGTTCGCTGACAGGCATATACAGGTGAGACATAATAATATGAGGTTCTTTAGAGCCAGAAAGGAGCAGAGCGCAGCAGATGTGAGCAGAGTGGAGCAGTGCGGAGTAGAGTGGAGCAGAGCAGAGCAGAAAGGAGCAGAGCGGAGCAGATGTGAGCAGAGTGGAGCAGTGCGGAGTAGAGTGGAGCAGAGCAGAGCAGAAAGGAGCAGAGCGCAGCAGATGTGAGCAGAGTGGAGCAGTGCGGAGTAGAGTGGAGCAGAGCAGAGCAGAAAGGAGCAGAGCGGAGCAGATGTGAGCAGAGTGGAGCAGTGCAGAAAGGAGCAGAGCGCAGCAGATGTGAGCAGAGTGGAGCAGTGCGGAGTAGAGTGGAGCAGAGCAGAGCAGAAAGGAGCAGAGCGGAGCAGATGTGAGCAGAGTGGAGCAGTGCGGAGTAGAGTGGAGCAGAGCAGTGCAGAAAGGAGCAGAGCGCAGCAGATGTGAGCAGAGTGGAGCAGTGCGGAGTAGAGTGGAGCAGAGCAGAGCAGAAAGGAGCAGAGCGGAGCAGATGTGAGCAGAGTGGAGCAGTGCGGAGTAGAGTGGAGCAGAGCAGAGCAGAAAGGAGCAGAGCGGAGCAGATGTGAGCAGAGAGGAGCAGTGCGGAGTAGAGTGGAGCAGAAAAGTGCAGAGCGGAGCAGTGCGTAGTAGAGAGGAGCAGAGTTGAGCAGAATGGAGCAGAGTGGAGTAAAGCGGAGCAGAAAGGAGCAGAGTGCAGCAGAACGCAGAAGGGCAGAGCAGAACGGAGCAGAGTAGAGCGCAGCAGAATGGAGCAGAGCGGAGTAGAAAGCGAGTAGAGTGGAGCAGAGTGGAGCAGAAGGAGAGCAGAGCAGATTGGAGCAGAGGGGAGCTGATCGTCATTTCTCCGCACTGCTCCGCTGTGCCTTAGTGTAAGCGGAGCAGGTAAAGAACCCGGAACTCCGCGAACTACTGCCGTACGGGTTCGCCATCCACCACGCCGGGATGAGCCGAGTGGACCGGACGCTGGTTGAAGACCTGTTCGCTGACAGGCATATACAGGTGAGACATATGAGCCTTTTTAGAGCAGAAAGGAGCAGAGCGTAGTAGAGCAAAGCACAGAGCGAAACAGAGGTAAGCAGAGCGGCGAGCGACTACTAGCGGCCGCCCGTGACTTCGTTAGCGTGGATCCCGTTTTAGCCCTTTAGGGGTGGAGTTTCGTAAAATCCGTTCTTAATGAGCACCTACATTCTAAAAGGGACCCCCATGCAAAATGTGAGACTCTTAGCATTTGTAGTTTCTGAGATATCGTGATGAGTGAGTCAGTCAATCAGCGACTTTTCGCTTTAATAAATATAGATGTTAAAAATCAACCTACTTTCTACTTTCCACGGCTTCTCTCGCAAGAAGTGTCAACTTGTAATTTTAATTTGTCAGCGTCTCAATTAAAAATCAACCGTATCTTCTTACCCCTAGGTCCTAGTTTCGACAGCCACTCTCGCGTGGGGCGTCAACTTGCCGGCCCACACCGTCATCGTCAAAGGGACCCAAGTGTACTCCCCTGAGAAAGGCCGATGGAGCGAGCTTGGGCCTTTAGATGTTTTTTTATATTTGACCTTTATTACCATCATAATAGATCCTAGTTTCCAGTTTCACTTCAATACATTGTATTTTGTAATCTACTAAAAAATAATGCGTTAAATTGTAAGCAGTATGTTCCTGTTTCACAATATTCCGTTCACAATCACGCAGGTTAGATTGTAATCTAACGGTGACATAATATTATGTACTACTAGCAGCCGCCCGCGACTTCGTTAGCGTGGATCCCGTTTTCCTCCTTTATGGGTGGAGTTTCGTGAAATCCGTTCTTAGCGAGCACCTACGTTCTAAAACGAACCCCCATGCAAAATTTGAGACTTCTAACACTTGTAGTTTCGGAGATTTCGTAATGAGTGAGTCAGTCAATCAGCGTCTTTTCGCTTTTATAGATGTTAAAAATCAACCTATAAGGTTCTTGGCCTTAGGTCCTATTTTCCACGGCTTCTCTCGCGAGAGTTGTCAACTTGTAATTTGAATTTCTGTCAGCGTCTCAATTAAAAATCAACCGTATCTCCTTACCTCCAGGTCCTAGTATCCACTGCCACTCTCGCGTGGGGCGTCAACCTGCCGGCCCACACCGTCATCGTCAAAGGGACCCAAGTGTACTCCCCGGAGAAAGGACGGTGGAGCGAGCTTGGGGCTTTGGATGTACTTCAAATGCTGGGCAGAGCTGGGCGGCCGCAGTACGATACTAAGGGAGAGGGTAAGTGTTTTTATTACTTTCATAAAGTATTGTTAATTGTGAAAAATATAAAACGTTAAAATAGCGGTATCGTTATAGCCAATGAGATGCTGTCATAGTGACATTGACAATACGTCAATGTCACACGAGAATCAAACGTCAGAATAGAGGGACGCGCGGAGACGACTCCGCTCGCTTTTGTGCTAAGTGATGAATTGTATCTAAAATAAGGCAATATAATGTGAAAGATGAGTAACCAGTGTTTTATTTATGAGAATAGATCGACCGGCCTCTAATAGTATAAAATAAAATTGGGAGTGTGTAAATCGACAACCGAAAAGTTTAAAAAAAAATTAATAATTCTAATTAATTTCTTTTCATAAAGTGTATAGTAAAATTGATAGGGAGTTGTGTGTAAATCGACTTGAGAGTTCTTTGGAAATGTTGATAAAATGTCTTATTTAATAAGGAACACAATTCCTGTGCACCACATACTTTGAAAAAACGCGTGATGTCAATATTTTGTAAAACTAGAATTAACGCGACATTTCAACCCAATGTAGCACTGCAATTATTTGTTTATTAAAAACCAATTAACCGAGTCACTGCGTGAGCTATGGGAACAGCATGGGAAGGGTGACAATGACATATTATTATGACTTGACAGAGTTTGATACTACAAGAACACCCTTCCATACCTCAGGCACTGACTCCGAAGTGCTAGACCTAAAATAGGGTGAATTTGCAATAAACCCAATTTATTTATTTATTTCAAATGCAAGTAAGCTTACATTGTTATATGGATCTGTTGCAGTCAAAACTCAATCGGTCAAAACCACTTTTAACTGGAAAAATCAGTCAAAAGTTATATTGACCAAGGGCATCAGTCTAAAACACTTTTGATTGATTTTTCAGTCAAAAGTGGTTTTGAAATTGCATTTAATGTTAGTAAGTACTTATGTCCAATACATTTTCCCTCCACAGGTATCCTGATAACAAACTACTCTGAACTCCAATACTACTTGTCGCTGCTCAACCAACAGCTGCCGATCGAGTCGCAGCTGGTCAGCAAGCTGCCGGACATGCTGAATGCCGAGGTCGTGCTGGGCTCCGTGCAGAGCGTGCGGGACGCGGTCACGTGGCTGGGTGGGTGTCTAAAATGGAGGATACTTTCTAAAACAAAACGGGACTATTCCCACCGCTGCAACTCCTGTGTAGCCAGGATCTACAGCTTGACCGCCAATAAAAACCCAACCAGTGAAGATCAAGTTTCTAAAACTAGTGTCTAAAATGGAGGCCAGTGTCTAAAATGATCGCAAGTGCTAGACACTTGCGATCATTTTAGACACTGGCCTCCATTTCAGATACTAGCCTCCATTCTAGTGTCTAAAATCGTAGCTAGTGTCTAAAACAGACGCTAGTTTCTTTTGACTTTGATCCATCTAACATAGTTTTACGTCCATCTGAAGCATGGGTTCCCAAACTTATTTGAGACGCACCCCCTATCGACCATACAAAAAATTTCGTCCACCTAACATGACTTCGTCCACATAACATGATGACTTATCGTCCACATAACATGATGACTTTTCGTCCACATAACATGACTTGTCCATCTAATATGACTTTACGTCCATCTAATATGACTTTTCGTCCACATAACGTGACTTTTCGTCCACCTAATATGACTTCGTCCACCTAACATGACTTTTCGTCCATATAACATGACTTTTCGTCCACATAACATGACTTCGTCCATTTACCTTGACTTTTCGTCCACATAACGTGACTTTTCGTCCACCTAACATGACTTTTCGTCCACATAACATGACTTTTCGTCCACCTAATATGACTTTTCGTCCATCTAACTTGACCTTTCCTCCTCAGGCTACACATACCTGTACATCCGAATGCTGCGTCAGCCCGCACTGTACGGAGTCACTCCTGAGAAGCTGCAGGAAGACCCGTTGCTTGAACTGCATAGGGCTGACTTGGTTCATACTGCTGCGAATCTTTTGGACAAGTGAGTATTATTTAGTGGTGTTTTAAGCCGTGTATTCATTAGGCAACATTTGTTGATAGACTGTTTATGACTAGTGTGAAACAAGTTTACCATAAACACAGGTTTCTGAAACTTGGCCGTTCACACTTGCTCTCCACTCATAGCGGGGACATGTATCATAAACAATGTTTCATCACCTATGTTTATGGACTGTTTACAGACATGATGAAACATTGTTTATGAACAGTTTATAAACAGTGTTTATCAACAAATGTTGCCTAATGAATACATGGCTTTCGTATCTAACTGTAATAAACAAAATAATGAATTTTCTGGTACATTCATAAATCATAGATCAAAAATCACGTCGACAGAGTTTATTCTTGCAAGCAAATTCGTGCCAGATTCTCACGGCCGTGTGGTGACGGCAGAGTAGAATACATTTGTCACCAACCCCTACTCTTCCCGCGGGTGTCGTAAGAGGCGACTTAGGGACTACACATCAAACAGAGAACGGGCAGCAGCGCTCTCTGACAAACATAAATCTTTTAAACTGCGATCTCCAACCCGCCTGCCAAGCGTGGGGATTATGGCAAAACCCTCTACTATAGTGGAGGAGGCTCATAGTCCAGCAGTGGACTGTAAAGGGCTGTTGATGAAGCAAATAAATATTAAACCTTTGTGTTGGTGTAAAACTTGTCAGAATACAATTTTTGAGTAAAGAGTATCTAAATATTTTTGTAATACCCTTCGCAGTCCAATTGGTTAAAAAGTCTCGTGCTCCTGCATTGGAGACCAAACTATCCTAATGTATAACTTTCTAGAAAAGGGTCTCAACTAATCAAATATCTTCTTTCCCAGAGCCGGCCTAATAAAATACGAACGCAAATCCGGCCACTTCCAACCGACCGAACTCGGCCGAATCGCATCGCACTACTACTGCACATACGAAACTATGCAATGCTACAACCAACTGCTGCGGCCGACGCTCGGCGAGATCGAACTGTTCCGAGTGTTCTCTCTGTCGGCGGAGTTCCGGCACGTCGCGGTGCGCGAAGAGGAAAAGCTTGAGCTGCATAAGCTCATGGAGCGGGTGAGTGGCTAGAGTGGACCCACGTGGCTAGAGTGGACCCACGTGGCTAGAGTGGACCCACGTGGCTAGAGTGGACCCAAGTGGCTAGAGTGGACGCTCGGCGAGATCGAGCTGTTCCGAGTGTTCTCTCTGTCGGCGGAGTTCCGGCACGTCGCGGTGCGCGAAGAGGAAAAGCTTGAGCTGCATAAGCTCATGGAGCGGGTGAGTGGCTAGAGTGGACCCACGTGGCTAGAGTGGACGCTGGTGCCTAGAGTGAACGCTGGTGCCTAGAGTGAACGCTAGTGGCTAGAGTGGAGGGTAGTGTCTAAAATGGAGGCTAAAGTGTCTAAAATGGGCGCTAGTGTCTAAAATGGAGGCTAGTGTCTAAAATGGAGGCCAGTGTCTAAAATGGAGGCCAATGTCTAAAATGGCCGCTAGTGTCTTAAATGGAGGCCAGTGTCTAAAATGGAGACTAGTGTCTTGACAAGTGTCTAAAATGGCCGCTAGTGTCTAAAATGGAGGCCAGTGTTTAAAATGGAGGCTAGTGTCTAAAATGGAAGCTAGTGTCTTAGAGGCTAGTGTCTCGCTCGGCCGCTGTGTCTCGGTCGTCAGTCCACCAAGCGCGGCCGCTCGCCGCGTGTCTCCGGCGCACAGCGTCCACTGCTGCGCCTGCGAGACGATGCAATGCTACAACCAACTGCTGCGGCCGACGCTCGGCGAAATCGAACTGTTCCGAGTGTTCTCTCTGTCGGCGGAGTTCCGTCACGTCGCGGTGCGCGAAGAGGAAAAGCTTGAGCTGCACAAGCTCATGGAGCGGGTGAGTGGCTAGAGTGGACCCACGTGGCTAGAGTGGACCCACGTGGCTACAGTGGACGCTAGTGGCTAGAGTGGAGGGTAGTGTCTAAAATGGAGGCTAAAGTGTCTAAAATGGCCGCTAGTGTCTAAAATGGAGGCCAATGTCTAAAATGGCCGCTAGTGTCTTAAATGGAGGCCAGTGTCTAAAATGGAGACTAGTGTCTTGACAAGTGTCTAAAATGGCCGCTAGTGTCTAAAATGGAGGCCAGTGTCTAAAATGGAGGCTAGTGTCTAAAATGGAAGCTAGTGTCTTAGAGGCTAGTGTCTCGCTCGGCCGCTGTATCTCGGTCGTCAGTCCACCAAGCGCGGCCGCTCGCCGCGTGTCTCCGGCGCACAGCGTCCACTGCTGCGCCTGCGAGACGATGCAATGCTACAACCAACTGCTGCGGCCGACGCTCGGCGAAATCGAACTGTTCCGAGTGTTTTCTCTGTCGGCGGAGTTCCGGCACGTCGCGGTGCGCGAAGAGGAGAAGCTCGAGCTGCACAAGCTCATGGAGCGGGTGAGTGGCTAGAGTGGACCCACGTGGCTAGAGTGGACCCACGTGGCTAGAGTGGACGCTCGGCGAGATCGAGCTGTTCCGAGTTTTCTCTCTGTCGGCGGAGTTCCGTCACGTTGCGGTGCGCGAAGAGGAAAAGCTTGAGCTGCACAAGCTCATGGAGCGGGTGAGTGGCTAGAGTGGACCCACGTGGCTAGAGTGGACCCACGTGGCTAGAGTGGACGCTCGGCGAGATCGAGCTGTTCCGAGTTTTCTCTCTGTCGGCGGAGTTCCGTCACGTTGCGGTGCGCGAAGAGGAAAAGCTTGAGCTGCACAAGCTCATGGAGCGGGTGAGTGGCTAGAGTGGACCCACGTGGCTAGAGTGGCCCCACGTGGCTAGAGTGGACCCACGTGGCTAGAGTGGACCCACGTGGCTAGAGTGGACCCACGTGGCTAGAGTGGACCCACGTGGCTAGAGTGGACCCACGTGGCTAGAGTGGACCCACGTGGCTAGAGTGGACCCACGTGGCTAGAGTGGACCCACGTGGCTAGAGTGGACCCACGTGGCTAGAGTGGACCCACGTGGTTAAAATTGAGGCTAGTGTCTAAAATGGAGGCTATGGGGCGCGCTCGTGTCTAAAATGGAGGGTAGTGTCTAAAATGGAGGCTAGTGTCTTCGAGGCTAGTGTCTCGCTCGGCCTTTGTGTCTCGCTCTGTGTCCCGGCTAACAGGCCTCAGTGGCTAACATGACCAGCGTGGTTAATTCCGTGGCTAACATGGGTACCGTGACTCCGTGACTAGTATGGCCACCTTGGCTAACACGACAGTGGCCATGGCTTAAAATACTGCCTTAGATTATAATAATATGTAAATCCCTGTAATCCATATTCTATTACCCTATCTCCAATATTTCAAAAGTAGTTGAGAAAAATCTTTTGGCAAATGTAAAATTAGTAATTCTAAGTTTTATCACCTGTTTTTTCTCCTAATAAATAAAAGAAAATCATATAAAATATCTACCTTTGTCCCCAGGTACCGATCCCAATAAAAGAGAGCATAGAAGAGCCTTCAGCGAAGATCAACGTCCTCTTGCAAGCGTACATATCCCAGCTGAAGCTGGAAGGGTTCGCGCTAATGGCTGACATGGTGTACGTGACCCAGTCTGCTTGCCGCCTGCTGAGGGCGATATTCGAGATCGTGCTGCATAGAGGTAAGTTCGCAGTGTCTAAAATGGCCGCTAGTCTCTGTACTAGTGTCTAAAATGGCGGCTAGTCTCTAAACAAGTGTCTAAAATGAACGATAGTGTCTAAATAAGTGTCTAAAATGACCGCTAGTGTCTAAATGAGTGTCTAAAATGGTTGATAGTGTCTAATCAAGTGTCTAAAATAGCCGCTAGTGTCTAAAATGGTCACTGGTGTCTAAAAAAATGTCTAAAATGGTCGCCAGTGTCTAAACTAGTGTCTTAAAGGGACGTTAGTGTCTAAATAAGTGTCTGAATTGGTCGCTATTGTCTAACAAAGTGTCTAAAATTATTACTAGTGTCTAAAATGACCACTAGTATCTAAACAAGTGTCTAACATGGCCGCTAGTGTCTAACATGGTCGCTAGTGTCTAAAATGGTCGATAGTGGCTTGCATGGTCGTCAGTGTCTTGCATGATCGTACCTTTGGCGAGAGCATAGAAGAGCCTTCAGCGAAGATCAACGTCCTCTTGCAAGCGTACATATCCCAGCTGAAGCTGGAAGGGTTCGCGCTAATGGCTGACATGGTGTACGTGACCCAGTCTGCTTGCCGCCTGCTGAGGGCGATATTCGAGATCGTGCTGCATCGAGGTGAGTTCGCAGTGTCTAAAATGGCCGCTAGTGTTTAATCAAGTGTCTAATATGGCCCCTAGTCACTAAAATGGCCGCTTCTCTCTGAACAACTGTCTGAAATGGCCTCGTGTCGAAAAATAATGGCTGCTAGTGTCTGTACTAGTGTCTAAAATGACCGCTAGTGTCTAAATAAGTGTCTAAAATGGCCGCTAGTATCTAAAGAAGTGTCTAAAATGGTCGCTAGTGTCTAAAATGGTCGCCAGTGTCTAAACAAGTGTCTTAAATGGACGCTAGTGTCTAAATAAGTGTCTGGATTGGTCGCTATTGTCTAACAAAGTGTCTAAAATGGCCGCTAGTGTCTAAAATGGACACTAGTGTCTAAACAAGTGTCTAAAACGGACACTAGTGTCTTAAAAAGGGTCTAAAATGGCCGCTAGTGTCTAATCAAGTGTCTAAAATAACCGCTAGGGTCTAATCAAAGTGTCTAAAATTATCACTAGTGTCTAAAATGGCCGCTTCTGTCTGAACAACTGTCTGAAATGGCCTCTAGTCTCTAAAATGGTCGCCAGTGTCTAAACTAGTGTCTTAAAAGGACGTTAGTGTCTAAATAAGCGTCTAAAATGGCCGCTAGTGTTTAGAATGGCCGCTAAAATGGTCGCTTTTGCCTTCATTAGTGTCTAAAATGGCCTACTAATGGCCGCTAGTATCATGCATGGTCGCCAGTGTCTCACATGGCCAAGTCTTTTACGAGAGCATAGAAGAGCCTTCAGCGAAGATCAACGTCCTCTTACAAGCGTACATATCCCAGCTGAAGCTGGAAGGGTTCGCGCTAATGGCTGACATGGTGTACATGACCCAGTCTGCTTGCCGCCTGCTGAGGGCGATATTCGAGATCGTGCTGCATAGAGGTGAGTGTCTTAAATTGTTGATAGTATCTAACATGGACGTCAGTGTCTAATAAGGTGTCTTAAATGGCCGCTAGTGTCTAAACAAGTGTCTAAAATGAACGCTAGTGTCTAAAATGGCCGCTAGTATCTAAACAAGTGTTAAAATGGCCGCTATTGTCTAAGTGTCTAAAATTATCACTAGTGTCTAAAATGGCCGCTTCTGTCTGAACAACTGTCTGAAATGGCCTCTAGTGTCTAAAATGGTCGCCAGTGCATAATCTAGTGTCTAAAATGACCACTAGTGTCTAAATAAGTGTCTAAAATGGCCGCTAGTCTCTAAAATGGTCACTGGTGTCTTAAAATTGTCTAAAATGGCCGCTAGTCTCTAAAATGGTCACTGATGTCTAAATAAGTGTCTAAAATGGTCGCTTGTGTCTAAAATGGCCGCTAGTGTCTGAAATGGACGCTGGTGTCTAAATGGTCGATAGTGTCTAAAATGGCTACTGGTGTCTAAACAAGTGTCTATCATGGCCGCTAGTGTCTAACATGGTCGCTAATGTCTAACATGGTCGCTAGTGTCTAAAATGGTCGATAGTGGCTTGCATGGTCGTCAGTGTCTTGCATGGCCGTACCTTTGGCGAGAGCATAGAAGAGCCTTCAGCGAAGATCAACGTCCTCTTACAAGCGTACATATCCCAGCTGAAGCTGGAAGGGTTCGCGCTAATGGCTGACATGGTGTACGTGACCCAGTCTGCTTGCCGCCTGCTGAGGGCGATATTCGAGATCGTGCTGCATAGAGGTGAGTGTCTTAAATTGATGATAGTGTCTAAAATGGTCGCTAGTATCTAAAGAAGTGTCTAAAATGGTCGCTAGTCTCTAAAATGGCCGCTTCTCTCTGAACAACTGTCTGAAATGGCCTCGTGTCTAAAAATAATGGCTGCTAGTGTCTGTACTAGTGTCTAAAATGACCGCTAGTGTCGAAACAAGTATCTAAAATGGCCGCTAGTGTTTAAGCAAAGTGTCTAAAATTACCACTAGTGTCTAAAATGGCCGCTTCTGTCTGAGCAACTGTCTGAAATGGCCTCTAGTGTCTAAAATGGCCGCTAGTGTCTAAACAAGTGTCTAAAATGGTCGCCAGTGTCTAAAATGGTCGCCAGTGTCTAAAATTGTCGCTAGTGTCTAATTAAGAGTCTAATATTGCCCATAGTGTCTAAAATGGTCACTGGTGTCTAAACAAGTGTCTAAAATGGCCGCTAGTGTTTTAACAAGCGTCTAAAATGGCCGCTAGTGTCTAAAATGGTCGTTAGTGTCGAAACAAGTGTCTAAAATGGCCGCTAGTGTTTTAACAAGCGTCTAAAATGGCCGCTAGTGTTTTAACAAGCGTCTAAAATGGCCGCTAGTGTCTAAAATGGTCGCCAGTGTCTAAACAAGTGTCTTAAATGGACGTTAGTGTCTAAATAAATGTCTAAAATGGTCGCTAGTGTCTAGAATGGCCGCTAAAATGGTCGCTTTTGCCTTCATTAGTATCTAAAATGGTCGATAGTGGCTTGCATGGTCGCCAGTGTCTTGCATGGCCGTACCTTTGGCGAGAGCATAGAAGAGCCTTCAGCGAAGATCAACGTCCTCTTACAAGCGTACATATCCCAGCTGAAGCTGGAAGGGTTCGCGCTAATGGCTGACATGGTGTACTATCGAGGACTCGGACGCCTTGACACCTTAAGGGCCTAAATTGTTTGCACACACACGCTCGATTAAGCTACGCCCCCATTCATTCATCTTTCGGGTCTAAGCAGCGTCGGCGCACCACTGTAGATGTTTGCCCTAGCAAACCAAGCTCTATGTAAAGCGTTTAGGATTGAGTATTGCTTAGCTTACCCGCATCCGTGGCGCTAGTTTGGCAACGTCGCATNATAGTACGTGACCCAGTCTGCTTGCCGCCTGCTGAGGGCGATATTCGAGATCGTGCTGCATAGAGGTGAGTCACAACTCAAGTCTGACTGACAAGTCTCAAGACTGCATCCCACTCAAAATCAGGTGCGATTGTGGTCAAATACCTGCCTTGTTATGCATTAAAAAAAAGTTACCTGCGCAGCTCGGGACTATTCCCACCTCTCGTTCCCACCTCCTGTGTAGCCAGGATCTACAGCTTGACCGCCAATAACCCAACCAGTGAAGGTCAAGTTTGTCCCCGGGGAAAGTTAAACTGTCATTAGACCCGCAACGAAATTATTCAGAAGAACATAGGAGTTCGAAGTTAAGTTTCGACTTCCCTCCATTGCAAAGCGGATGACAGGTGACAAACAAAGGTTTTAATAACCTTTAACTACGCAGCTCGCTGGAATGCGACTTCCTCGCTCTCACCCGCACACCTCCCCGCGTTCGTCCAGTCCGCACCAGAGCGTCGATGTGACGTCATGGCCGCTATAGTCTTTTTCACCTAAGATGATCCGTATGACGTTTCGAGTTTGAAAGATTTAGAGATGTCACATAACTAAACCATAGCGATTTATCTATCGATTTTTTTCGAAGAGTTAGTAAAACCTACTTTTAGAGAAATATTTTGTCTAAGTGTTATTTAACAAAAAACATGTTTTTTTTAATTACAAATATTATTGTAACAATTTTTTATTGGTAATATTCAAATTTCATGGTTCGTGTTCGAAAAAACGATTCCTAAAAAGTACTGGTTCTGTTTCTTTAAATTAAAAACTATTAATTTATTTTTAATGCGTTTATTAAAGTCAATAATCGAAAAATATAGTTGATTTTTGTGATGTTTTTAATAACTAAGTATTCACTTCAATCGATTAATGAACCGCGGAAATAATCGATTTTATTATACAAGAAATACCCCAGCACTAAATCTATTCCGTTTCACACATTGCGTACATTAAATAAAAAATATTTTTACATCGTATTTAATTAAAATATAATCAATAGACTCAGATTTTACTACATATTTCAAGACAAGGTAGTTATTTTTTTTTATTATATTGCTAATAAAATACAAAATTTTTTTCAAAAATATTCTGCATAAGTAGTATGCGTAATATGGATAACCTTGAAGTGTCATACGGATCATCTTACGTGAAAAAGACTATAGGTGCGCAGTTAACTTGACCGGGTTGTACGATATTATCAGATCATCTATTCTACACTGCAGGAGCACGACCCTCTCTATTTTACCAGAGGAAAATGGTATTTTTATCCACAACGATGAAACTCTTCTTCTATGTGCAACTTCCTAGATTAATTGGTTAAAATCAGTTCTTTTTTTCTGTCGGCGAGCTTATTTTCTTTGAATGCTGTATTTACCTGTAAAGGCATATCTTTTAGATTCTAGCTTTCTAATAATGTAACGATGCATATAAATTGATATGTTGTTGGTAAATCTTTAACAATAAATAAATAAATAAAGCTCTTGGCCTGCATTTCATTGCCACTTGATAGGATGTAGAAGTGATCTTCAACCAGAGTCCTCAACCACAGAACTGGCTATATTCTAGGTCTTTTAACTGAGTCCAGTGCCTGAGGTATGGAAGCGGCAGGTTCGTTTCAGCCGAATGACGTCCACTGCTGGACATAGGCCTCCCCCAAGGATTTCCACAAAGACCGGTCCTGCGCCGCCTGCATCCAGACCTCCCGCGACCTTCACCAGATCACCTAGTGGGAGGCCTGGCCGCAATACGTCTTCCGGTTGTGCTTCTATGTATTTGTGACGTCAAACGTCAGCGAGACTTCTGATGTGCTTCAGAATAGTCTTTTTTTTGGTTTAGAATCTAGATGGTAATCTTTTAGTCTGTAAGTTTGGCAGGGCCTTTATGGGACATCCTGTATCTTATTATTTTGTTTACTAAACTGTGCAATTTTCTAAACACTAAACAATCGTCTGTTATAATAAACTTATCATTTTGTCTCCAGGCTGGGCGCAATTGGTGGACAAGACGCTGGCGCTATGCAAAATGGTGGACCGACGCATGTGGCAGTCTATGTCACCGTTGAGACAGTTCAGGAAGATGCCTGAAGAAGTAAGTTACATTTTGTGGCGCAGTTACACTATGCGGGACATTGATCGAGACGTAGTGTAAACACGCACTTCAGTTACTTTCGCCGTGCATCGCCACTACTTTGGTGTACGTGCTAGCGCTTCGTTTCGGTCAATTACCCGCATAGTGAAATTGCGCCATTATAAATTTGAGTTTTTCATCGTATAATAAGCGAGTAAGGTTCTAATAGACATGTTGACACCACAGTCAATTGACGTACTTTTTAAAACTGTCAGAACGAAACTCTCCCATAGATTTTGAATGGCACTACAAGCAAGTGACGTCACTATTTTGTCAACCAATTAAACTACTTTTTTCAATTACAATTCGAACAAAAATCGAAATTTACAGGTAATTTAAAATAAATTAGGTTTTTAAGACCAGAATATTTTTAAAACAGTTGTGGTTTCGAATTATTGGGGTATGGTGTCAAACTGTCTATTATGATGGTATACAGAAGGTACAGTGCCCTATAAAGGATTTAAACCTTTAACAGTTATAACTTTATCAAATTTTTCATTGTTTTTGGACCTTGAAACAAGCGAGTAACGTCCAAAATATGGTGGGAACTATATTCTCACTGCCTTATATAGGCTTAAAGTTGGTCGTCTATAGTCTGGTCCGGGAGCACGTAGAATTCTGTCCAATGACCCCAAGCTACCCATCCTTATCGCTCGCGCGTAATTATGTAGATGTCGCGCTCGCACACTCACTGCGGGCGCCCGTCGCACAGTCGCGACAGCAATATAATTACGCGCGAGCGATAAGGATGGGTAGCTTGGGGTCATTGGACAAAATTCTACGTGCTCCCGGACCAGACTATAGTGATAAAGTTTTTGGCCTTCACTGCATGTAAACATTTGTTAAATGAATAAGAAATATCTTTCATTCTTTCCTTATGCGCCTCCACCACTATCAACCGATTCTCCATACATATTGGAAGCCACTCAACTGTCGGCCGACTAAGTCTTTAGTCTGCGGGAGTATTAATTGTCGATGGATTTCACAGGTCATAAAGAAGCTAGAAAAAAAGAACTTCCCCTGGGAGAAACTGTACGAGTTAGGTCCCAACGAAATAGGAGAATTGGTGCGCGCACCTAAACTCGGCAAGATGATACACAAGCATGTGCACCAGTTCCCTAAGCTGGAGCTGGCCACACATATCCAGCCTATCACCAGGTCCACGCTTAGAGTGGAACTGACGATCACGCCGGACTTCCAGTGGGACGACAAGGTAAGAGTAGTCGTAGTCGTGATCATGGTCATGGCCATGACCATTACCATGGCCATGACCATAATCATGGCCATAATCATGACCATGACCATAACCATGACCATGACCATAATCAAGGTGAGTGTTTTTAATGTCACCGTCACAGTCATTCACTGTCTCTGACATTACTGTTACAGTCGCTAGCTGTCATTCCCATGGTGATTCTTTGCGATAGAACGAGACGACATGACCGGAAATGGGTAGCTGGAAATGTGGCCGATATTCCGACTAAAGTCCGGTCGCATAGCTGATAGAATTTCGTCCAATGACCTTAAGATACCCATCCTTATCGCTCGCGCATAATTATATTGCTTTCGCGACTGTGCGACGGGCGGCTGCAGTGAGTGTGCGAGCGCGACAGCAATATAATTACGCGCGAGCGATAAGGATGGGTAGCTTGGAGTCATTGAACGAAATTCCATGTGCTCGGCGACCAAACTTTAGCCTAGACATGCCCGAGTTGAGACACGTTATTGTGAAAGAAAATACCTTTTTTTTTACTTAGTATGTTTTGTCTACAGGTCCACGGCCAATCGGAAGCCTTCTGGATCCTGGTGGAGGATGTGGATTCCGAGGTGATCCTGCATCACGAGTACTTCCTGCTGAAACAGAAGTACTGCAAGGATGAGCATCAGGTACTTTTAAAGGAATTATTATTATTACCACAGAATAAAATAAGTACTATGGTCTGGTCTGTGAGACCGAGCACGTAGAATTTTGTCCAATGACCCCAAGCTACCCATCCTTATCGCTCGCGCGTAATTATGTTGCTGTTGCGCTCGCACACTCACTGCGGGCGCCCGTCGCACAGTCGCGACAGCAACATAATTACGCGCGAGTGATAAGGATAGTAGCTTGGGGTCATTGGACAAAATTCTACGTGCTCAGAGACCAGAACGACCTAGTTTTTGTGATAATTACACTGTCACACTAATATTATAAAGGCGAAAGTTTGTGAGTATGTATGTTTGTTACTTCTTAACGGCTAAACGGCTGGAGCGATCTTAATATTTAGTATGGAGTTAGCTTGTACCCTGGATTAACACAGACTGTCGCTTTTTTTAAGGAAGAGGTGAATCCTAAAAATAAAATGAATAAATAAATAAATTATAATAAATAAAAGTTTATTTAACAACTTTAACATTTTACATTGCTTACATTGCATTGTTGTACCTACTTACATTTACTCTTCCTTCATAAAATCTTAAATCCTTGTCATTTGGCAAGCCCCAGATTTAAAATATTCTCACCGATATAATTGTCCACAAAAAAGTCATAAAACTAATTTTATTTTTGCAAGTAGGCTTTTGAAAAAGCAACAGAAAAGCACTTTTACATAGCCCATAAAGTCTGATAAGTAGTTACCCGGACACCCTGTATAGAATTGCTTTATTTTTGTTTAGGTGAAACTCTTCGTGCCAGTCTTCGAGCCGTTGCCGCCACAGTACTTCTTACGGGTGGTGTCAGACAGGTGAGTCTTCTTTGTATTTATTTATTCATTGGGCTATCAACATGAAATACGGTAATACAGACAACAAAAAAATAGCTAAAGGTGCGTCTGTTTTCATCATCATCATCAACAGCCCTTTACAGTCCACTGCTGGACTATGAGCCTCCTCCACTATAGTGGAGGGTTTTGCCATAATCTCCACGCTTGGCAGGCGGGTTGGAGATCGCAGTTTAAAAGATTGATGTTTTTCAGAGAGCGCTGCTGCCCATTCTCTGTTTGATGTGTAGTCCCTAAGTCGCCTCTTACGACACCCGCGGGAAGAGTAGGGGTTGGTGACAAATGTATTCTACTCTGCCGTCACCACACGGCTGTCTGTTTTGCTGTCTACTTATACCACAGAATAATAAATAAGTACTACGTACAGAAGGTTTTCTTCGCGGAGGTAGGTATTTGAAAAAATGTATGCTCAACGTCGTTAACAATATGGTGTAATTTACCTTGTCTCAAGAGTCAAGCACCATTTTGTTGACAAACGTCAGTGATCGGTACTGCGCCGAAGCCATAGGGCTGACTTCGGAAAAATTATGTGTGACGTGAGGTGCCAAACTGCGGAAAATAGCGGAGGAAATGTTGAACCCCCATGCAAAATTTTAGACTCCTAGCACTTTTAATTTCTGAGATTTCGTGATGTGTGAGTGAGTCAGTCAGTGACCTTTCGCTTTTATAGATTTTCACGCGTACGAAGTCGCGGACACAGCTAATAAAAACATAAATTATTATTTCACAGATGGATAGCCTCCGAAACCCAGCTGCCAGTATCGTTCCGACACCTCATACTGCCTGAGAAGAACCTCCCACCTACAGAGCTATTGGACCTCCAACCGCTGCCTATATCAGCGCTACGGAACCCTGAATACGAAGCGCTGTATAGCGACATATTCCCGCAGTTCAACCCTGTGCAGACACAGGTAAGAATCAGCTGAAATATACAGGGAGAAGTTACTAAAGTCCGGTCGCCGAGCAGATAGAATTTCGTCCAATGGCCCCAAGCCCCAAGCTGTCGCTGCCCATATCAGCGCTACGGAACCCTGAATACGAGGCGCTGTATAGCGACATATTCCCGCAGTTCAACCCTGTGCAGACACAGGTAAGGAATTGTTAAAATACAGAGTGAAAAAGTAACTGGCATCATTTTAAAATAATACTCTACTAATGACACATACAACCGGGTCGAGTTAACTGCGCACCTCTTTGGAATGCGATTCTCCCTCGCAGAGAGTCGATGAAACGTCACGACCGTCAGGTGCGCAGTATTACTAGTGCAGGGGCACTATCGTTTTAAACTTTATAAACCCAGGACTTTTGGGTCTGGTACTGGGACAGGTCTTACCGCTGGACCACATTATAAAAAGGAAATGTTTGTTTGTATTTAATAGGCTCCCAAAAAATTCTTTCACCATTACAACCCTACATTATTTCTCCCGAACATAGGCGGTACAAACTTCGCCGGTATAATAACTAACATCATCTCCACCAGGTGTTCAACGCAGTCTACAACTCGGACGACAACGTATTCGTCGGTGCGCCGTCCGGCTCCGGCAAATCTGTGATCGCTGAGTTGGCACTACTGCGGCTGCTATCGGCCAACAGCGGTGGTCGCGCTGTGTACCTGCTGCCTAAGGACGCGTTGGCTGACGTTGTGTTTGCTGACTGGTACCATCGGTTCGGCGCCAAGTTCAATCTGAAGGTTAGTAAATATGTTGAGTTTAATCAAGTGTCTACAAAGGTACTATAGGTCTAGCGCATTTGGTTCCCAAACTTATTTTGAGACGCGCCCTCTTTCGACCGTACAAAAATGCATGTCGTATCGACCGAGCAGTCTGGAATGCATTTTCTCAGCGGTCGCAGGTTTTTTATACTTAAGTACACATATGGCCCGCGTTTAAAGGTCTTTGCGCCTCCCCCCACTTTAGAAACCAATGGTCTAGCGCATCAGTCAGTGTTACTAAGGTCTAGCGCATGACTCAGTCAGTGGTGCTATAGGTCTAGCGCATAACTCAGTCAGTGGTGCTATAGGTCTAGCGCATAACTCAGTCAGTGGTGCTATAGGTGTAGCGCATAACTCAGTGCCTGAGGTATGGGAGAGGCGCGCGAGGGTGTTTTTTGTGACGTCAAATGTCAGCGAATCTTCAGATTTCTATGCTCTGTCACGTCATAAATGTCAATGCTACTTGACTTTACCAGCAGTGGACGTCATTAATTTGGCCAAAACGAACGAAAGAACGAACTTAACTAGGCCATGTATAAGCGTAGCGAGAGAGACAGAGACGGGAGATAGAGACCTATGCCCGTTTTCACCATCAATCCCTAATTTTCAAGTGACTCCTATGAAAATAAAATAAAATAAAATAAAAATAAAAAAACAAAATTACTGATAAGTGTTACCATAGGGGTCACTTAAATATTAGGGATTGATGGTGAAAAAGGGGCACTAGTCAAATAACGGTCGCAGTATCCCGTCTCGGTCGCTTGTCTCTGTAGCGACTCGAATCGCCACCTTAGGAGTAACCGTACAAAGGTACTTGAGAAGTTAGTGATCGCTGAGTTGGCACTACTGCGGCTGCTGTCGGCCAACAGCGGTGGTCGCGCTGTGTACCTGCTGCCTAAAGACGCGTTGGCTGACGTCGTGTTTGCTGACTGGTACCATCGGTTCGGCGCCAAGTTCAACTTGAAGGTATGTAAAAGCGAAGTTACTAATAAGGTACTATAGGTCTAGCACATAACTCAGTGGTGCTATAGGTCTAGCGCATAACTCAGTCAGTGACGCTATATGTCTAGCGCATAACTCAGTGCCTGAGGTATGGGAGAGGCGCGCGAGGGTGTTTTTTGTGACGTCAAATGTCAGCGAATCTTCAGATTTCTATGCTCTGTCACGTCATAAATGTCAATGCTACTTGACTTTACCAGCAGTGGACGTCATTAATTTGGCCAAAACGAACGAACGAACTTAACTAGGCCATGTATAAGCGTAGCGAGAGAGACAGAGACGGGAGATAGAGACCTATGCCCGTTTTCACCATCAATCCCTAATTTTTAAGTGACTCCTATGAAAACAAAATTACTGATAAGTGTTACCATAGGGGTCACTTAAATATTAGGGATTGATGGTGAAAAAGGGGCACTAGTCAAATAACTAGTCTCCCGTCTCGGTCGCTTGTCTCTGTAGCGACGCGAATCGCCACCTTAGGAGTAACGTAAAGTTAGTGATCGCTGAGTTGGCGGAGTTCATTACTGCGGCTGCTGTCGGCCAACAGCGGTGGTCGCGCTGTGTACCTGCTGCCTAAGGACGCGTTGGCTGACGTTGTATTCGCTGACTGGTACCATCGGTTCGGCGCCAAGTTCAATCTGAAGGTATGTAAAAGCGAAGTTACTAAAAAGGTACTATAGGTCTAGCGCATAACTCAGTGGTGCTATAGGTCTAGCGCATAACTCAGTCAGTGGTGCTATAGGTCTAGCGCATAACTCAGTCAGTGGTGCTATAGGTCTAGCGCATAACTTGGTCAGTGGTGCTATAGGTCTAGAGCATAACTCAGTCAAGGTTCTATAGGTCTAGCGTATTACTCAGTCAGTGGTGCTATAGGTCTAGCGTATTACTAGGTCAGTGGTGCTATAGGTCTAGTGCATAACTCAGTCAAGGTTCTATAGGTCTAGCGTATTACTCAGTCAGTGGTGCTATAGGTCTAG